>NW_027021348.1:402500-410000 GCF_036884655.1 Musa acuminata AAA Group | reverse complement strand
AACATGCTGTCAAGCAGCTGTACATGCGGGTGCGAGCGACGAACGGTTCGTTGAACGGAGTTGTTGCGGGTGCGCGACGACCGTTCGTGACATTCTCCCCCACTTAAACTGTCGACGCCCTCGTCGACGCTTGTTGGTAGTTGTTGATGACTTCTTCTTCATGTCGCAGGGCGTCTTCAGGCTCCCAACTGGCTTCAGTTCGGGGAAGCTTTCGCCACTTCACCAAGTACTCTGTCTGCTCTGCTCCGTTGGGTAGCTTTATCTTGCGATCCGCCAGAATGGTTTCCACTCGCTTCTCGTAGGAGGCTGTGATGGGAGGTAGCCGAGTTGGAATACTTCGAGAAGCATCTTGCGGATCCGAATGGTAGGCCTTCAGGTTGCTGGCGTGAAGAACGTTGTGAATTTTGAACCACGCCGGCAGCTGCAACTTGTAAGAAACATTGCCTACTCTGCTGATAATTGGGAAGGGCCCTTCATACTTACGCACCAATCCTTTGTGGACTCTTTTCCTGAAGAATTGGAGTGATGCTGGTTGGAGCTTTACCAACACCAAGTCGCCAACTTTGAACTCTTGTGGTCGCCTTCCCAAGTCTGCCCACTTCTTCATCCGTTTTGCCGCCTTCTCCAAGTAAGCCCGCGCAATATCGGCATTTCGATGCCACTCCTTTGCGAAATGGTAGGCTGATGGACTACTCCCAGTATAACCAATTGCCATAGTGTGCGGAGTCGACGGTTGTTGTCCTGTGATAATTTCGAAGGGGCTCTTGTTGGATGCAGAGCTCCGCTGCAAGTTGTAGGAGAATTGGGCGATGTCCAACAGCTTCACCCAATCTCGTTGATTGGCACTCACGTAGTGCCGGAGATACTGCTCTAAGAGCGAATTTATTCTTTCAGTTTGACCATCCGTCTGGGGGTGGAGGCTTGTAGAGAAGTATAACTTTGACCCCAACAATTTGAATAGCTCGGTCCAGAATCGTCCCAGGAACCGAGCGTCTCGATCACTAACAATATTGTGTGGGACTCCCCAATACTTCACTACACCCTTCATCATCAGTCTGGCCGCCTCTTCAGCTGAACAGTGTAGGGGAGCAGCAATGAAAGTTGCATACTTTGAAAACCGATCGACCACCACAAGTATCGATCCAAGTCCCCCTACAGGCGGCAAGCTAGATATGAAGTCTAAGGAAATGCTCTCCCATGGCCTTTCTGGTACAGGCAACGGCTCCAAAAGTCCCACCGGCTTCCGTTGCTCCACCTTGTCTTGTTGGCAAGTAAGGCATGTTCGAACATACTCCTCCACATCAATCCCCATCTTTGGCCAGTAGAAGGCCCTCTCCACGAGAGCCAATGTTCTGTGAATGCCGGGATGTCCAGCCCAAAGGGAATCGTGACACTCTTTCAAGAGTTCACGCCTTAAATTGTCCACTCGGGGAACATAAACTCTATTCCCTTTTGTGTAAACAAGTCCCTCCTGGCCCCAAAATCGTCGTGCCTTGCCTTCTTTGATGAGCTGCATCAGGATAACTGCCTGGGGATCACTATACAGTCCATCTCTGATTCGAGAAAGGAAGTTGGAATGTAACTGACTTGTTTGGCCTCTGCCCTCCAGTTGTGCAGCATTCACGCACTCCACCTTCCGACTCAGCGCATCGGCCACGACATTCGCCTTCCCGGGCTTGTATTCCATTGCCATATCAAATTCAGCCAGGAAGTCCTGCCACCGTGCTTGCTTTGGGGAGAGCTTCTTCTGAGTTTGGAAATAACTCAGGGCGATGTTGTCTGTCCTCAGCACAAATCGCGACCCGAGGAGGTAGTGTCGCCAAACTCGTAGGCAGTGGATCACCGCTGTCATCTCCTTCTCATGCACTGGATACCGCCTCTCGGTCTCGTTGAGTTTGCGGCTCTCGTAGGCCACCGGATGACCTTCTTGCATGAGTACTCCACCAATAGCAAAGTCCGAAGCATCGGTATGGACTTCAAAGGGCTCTCCATAGTTTGGCAATTTGAGCACTGGTTCTTCCAGAACAGCAGCCTTCAGATCTTGGAATGCTATCTCACATTTGTCAGACCACTTCCAAGGCTGCTCCTTCTTCAGCAACTCCGTCAGTGGGGTTGCCCGCTTCGAATATCCTGAAATGAAGCGTCGATAGTAGTTGACGAATCCAAGGAAGGATCTCAACTCTGGCACCTTCTTTGGTGTTCGCCATTCCGCAACTGCTTGCACCTTCGACTTGTCCATCCGAATGGAGCCACCACCGATTCGATGCCCTAAGAATAGGATCTCAGTTTGAGCAAAGTAGCATTTCTCCCTTTTTACGAACAAAGTGTTCTCCCTGAGAACCTTGAAAATCGTCCGAAGGTGCTTGACGTGCTCCTCGAGCGTTTGGCTGTAGACGACGATATCGTCCAAGTAGACGACCACGAACTTATCCAAATACTCCTTGAATAGTTGGTTCATGAGAGTACAGAATGTGGCCGGAGCGTTGGTTAAGCCAAAAGGCATCACCAAGAACTCAAACGCTCCATACCTGGTCACACAGGTAGTCTTCGCTTCGTCGCCTTCAGCAATGCGCACCTGCCAATACCCCGACCGAAGGTCGAGTTTTGAGAAATACTTGGCCTTGCCCAGTTGGTCGAACAAGTCCGCGATGAGCGGGATGGGATACTTGTTCTTCACCGTTACTTTGTTGAGGGCTCGATAGTCGACGCATAATCGGAGGCTCCCATCTTGTTTCTTCTGGAAGAGAACTGGAGCTCCGAAAGGTGCTTTTGAGCTGCGGATGAGACCACCGCTTAGCAGTTCACCTAACTGCTTCCTGAGTTCGGCCAACTCTGGCGGGGGCATGCGGTAGGGTGGTCTCGCTGGAGGCTTCACTCCTGGCTCCAGCTCGATACTGTGATCCACGCCTCTGCGTGGTGGGAGAGTCTTCGGCAACTCGGGTGGCATAACGTCTTCGAACTCCTTCAAGACGTTCGCCACTACAGCAGGTTCTTGAATGGCCTCTTCGTTGAGTGGCTCTAGCTTCATAGCAGCCACGAATGTCAGTTCGCCCTTTCGCACCCCTTTCTTCAATTGTAAGGCCGAAATGTGTTGGGGCTCCTTGGTTCCTCTCCGAGAGACGGGAACCACGCAGGGGTCATCGCCTCCCATCATACATAGGGAGTTTAAGAACGGCATCGGCACCAACTTCGCCGCATGCATAAACTCCATTCCAAGAATCACTTGGAAGTCGTCCAGTGGCACGGCCATCATGTTGGTGTTACCGCTCCAAGTCCCGATTTTGATAGGAACACCCTTCGCCAACCCGGAGATTCGCCTGGCCTCCGAGTTCACCGCCTTCATTCGGCTTGGGCTCTTCTCCAATGTCAACCCAAGTCGCTGTGCTTCGCGATCGGCTATGAAGTTGTGGGTAGCGCCCGTGTCCACCATTGCACGGGTCGTTTGGCCATTTAGCTTAATGTCCACATACATTAGTTCGCTGCTTCCTGCTTTTTGTGCCTTCGTCTTCGTGTTCTCCCCCACTTGACCCCGCATAGCGTTCAACAGACGCATTGCTCCCATTCGGGGTCCTTGCGACTCCTCCTCGTCGCTGCTGGATTCTGAGCTGCTCGAACTAAGAGCAACAGCTTTGCCCTTGTCCGATCGGGGAGGGTGGATGGAAGCTGTCAAAGCGTTGAGTGCCTGCTTCTGTGGGCACTCCCTTACCATGTGCGGTCCTCCGCACAAGAAGCATCCTCCAGGTTTTGAGGCCTTGCCTTTTGGGTTCGGCCCTTTGTGGGAGCTCTTCTTCTTCTGTTCGCCCCCGAGATCTTTCCCTCGAGAATGTTTTGGAGGGCGATTGCTTGAAGATTGTTTCCTTCTCGCTGGGTCTTCAGAGGAAACGAAGTCGGTGAGCCTTTCTGCAGCTGCAATTGCCCCGACCACGTCGGTAACATTCCTTCGATTCAGCTCTTGCTGAGCCCATGGTTTCAGACCATCAAGGAAGCTGAACAACTTGTCCTTCTCGGACATGTCCTGTATGTCCAGCATCAGTGCAGAAAACTGCTTTACATAGTCTCGGATGGTGGTACTTTGGCGGAGTTGTCTCAACTTCCTTCTTGCGACGAACTCTGTGTTCTCCGGTAGGAACTGAGTTCTCAACTCCCGCTTCAAGTCTTCCCATGTGTCGACTCGACACCGACCTTGTTGGATCTCCTCCCAACGAGTTCGCCACCAAAGTTTCGCATCTCCATTCAGATACATTGTTGCTATTGAGACTTTGGTATCTTCAGAATCGGGCCTCGTAGCTCGGAAGTATTGCTCCATGTCGAACAGAAAGTTCTCGAGCTCCTTGGCATCTCTGGCCCCTCCGTATCCATGGGGCTCAGGTGCCCTCAAGTTTTGTGGCGGTGCAACGCGGGTGTTGCCTCCTCCCGCATTTAGCATTCTTGTGAGCATAGCCACCTTCGCCGTGAGTTCCGCCACAACGTCTTGCAAGTGCTGCACGGAGTCCTTGGTGTCATCGGACAGTCGGTCGACTAGGGCCTCGACCTTGTCGATCCTGGACTCCGCTTCCTCTTGCGAGCTCTCTACCCCAACAAGTCTTTGTTGGCCATGGTAGAGTTCCTCCATGCTCGCTTCCAGAACATCTAGGCGGGTTTCCGCCGTCGTGAGTCTCTCCTTATGACTCTTTTTTCCTGTTAGCGCACCAGATTGCGCTTCCTCCGCTCGCGGAGAGTTGCCAACTTCTCGCTCATCCTGTTCGCTGCCGCGATCCTCGTGAGCGGCTCCAACAGCATGAGAGCGAGTGTGCACATGCAGCCCACCTGCGGCTGCTTGGGGCAAGGTTCCGGCTTGCCCCGTCTTGCTTGATTCGCCACGATGCTTTGCCATGGCGAAGTTGCGAAGTTCGTTCGCTGTTCGATCGAAGAGCTTGCCCGCTCTGATACCACAATGTCACGACCTTAGCTGGAATTGCCTAAGGCGTGAGGCACCCTTGCGGCCAAAGACGCGAACTTAGCTTGCGTTGCCTAAGTCGCGGGTCACCCTCGTTGCAAAGACGCGAAACTTAGCTTGCGTTGCCTAAGTCGCGCTTTGCCCTTGCGATCTTGCTCCGCAAGGATCAGCCACTTTGTAACCTCTCGCAGGTCCCGAAGGACCTGTAAAAGAGAAAGAAAGTTAGATCGAAAGAACGAGCAACGGACAAGTCCCAAAGTCTCGCGAAAAGGGAAGCTTTACAAGCAAATCGTCGAACACCTTGTGTGCACAAGAGAAAAGAGGGAGGGGGAGAAAAACAAGGCTTTCAAGGATGAACGAACAGCTGCAAGCCCACAAACAGCCGCTCACCTGGTCCCGGACGCAACACCAAGTTCCCGTAAAGGTCACGTGCGAACTTGCGAAAGAGTGTTCAACGCCCGGTATATAACCGAAGCCCCATCCAGCCATGTGCCACCCGGGGGGTTCCTGGGGTCTGAGCTGGCTGACATTTTGGTGAGCGGAGGCAGCACTCCGCTCACCTCCCGCGGCACGCGAAAACGGCTCCGTTTTGGGCTGTTTTGGGGCTGTTTTGCTCGGTTTGGTGAACGGTCGCTTTGCAACGCTGCAGCTTGTTCGAACTTACATATTTACAAGCAAAATGACCCAAAACCATAAGAAAACATGCTGTCAAGCAGCTGTACATGCGGGTGCGAGCGACGAACGGTTCGTTGAACGGAGTTGTTGCGGGTGCGCGACGACCGTTCGTGACAGGGTGGCACAGGGCTGGATGGGGCTTTCGTATAGCAGGGAAGGTGCTGCCTCTCGCTTCGCTCGCTGTCCGCCGCTCGCCGCTCGCTCGCCCAGCCAAAAATGGCCAGTTTTGGCCCGTTTTTGGGCCGTTTTGGCCAGTTTTTGGCCTGTTTTTGCGTTGCGCGGTGACCGTCTTGAGCGGAGCAAAATGTCAGCCATCTCAGCACCCTGGAACCCCCCGGGTGGCACAGGGCTGGATGGGGCTTTCGTATAGCAGGGACGGTGCTGCCTCTCGCTTCGCTCGCTGTCCGCCGCTCGCCGCTCGCTCGCGCAGCCAAAAATGGCCAGTTTTGTCCCGTTTTTGGGCCGTTTTGGCCAGTTTTTGGCCTGTTCTTGCGTCGCGCGGTGACCGTCGTGAGCGGAGCAAAATGTCAGCCATCTCAGCACCCTGGAACCCCCCGGGTGGCACAGGGCTGGATGGGGCTTTCGTATAGCAGGGACGGTGCTGCCTCTCGCTTCGCTCGCTGTCCGCCGCTCGCCGCTCGCTCGCGCAGCCAAAAATGGCCAGTTTTGGCCCGTTTTTGGGCCGTTTTGGCCAGTTTTTGGCCTGTTCTTGCGTCGCGCGGTGACTGTCGTGAGCGGAGCAAAATGTCAGCCATCTCAGCGCCCTGGAACCCCCCGGGTGGCACAGGGCTGGATGGGGCTTTCGTATAGCAGGGACGGAGCTGCCTCTCGCTTCGCTCGCTGTTCGCCGCTCGCCGCTCGCTCGCGCAGCCAAAAATGGCCAGTTTTGGCCCGTTTTGGCCAGTTTTTGGCCTGTTTTTGCGTTGCGCGGTGACCATCTTGAGCGGAGCAAAATGTCAGCCATCTCAGCACCCTGGAACCCCCCGGGTGGCACAGGGCTGGATGGGGCTTTCGTATAGCAGGGACGGTGATGCCTCTCGCTTCGCTCGCTGTCCGCCGCTCGCTGCTCGCTCGCGCAGCCAAAAATGGCCAGTTTTGGCCCGTTTTTGGGCCGTTTTGGCCTGTTTTTGGGCTGTTCTTGCGTCGCGCGGTGACCGTCGTGAGCGGAGCAAAATGTCAGCCATCTCAGCACCCTGGAACCCCCCGGGTGGCACAGGGCTGGATGGGGCTTTCGTATAGCAGGGACGGTGCTGCCTCTCGCTTCGCTCGCTGTCCGCCGCTCGCCGCTCGCTCGCGCAGCCAAAAATGGCCAGTTTTGTCCCGTTTTTGGGCCGTTTTGGCCTGTTTTTGGGCTGTTCTTGCGTCGCGCGGTGACCGTCGTGAGCGGAGCAAAATGTCAGCCATCTCAGCACCCTGGAACCCCCCGGGTGGCACAGGGCTGGATGGGGCTTTCGTATAGCAGGGACGGTGCTGCCTCTCGCTTCGCTCGCTGTCCGCCGCTCGCCGCTCGCTCGCGCAGCCAAAAATGGCCAGTTTTGGCCCGTTTTTGGGCCGTTTTGGCCAGTTTTTGGCCTGTTCTTGCGTCGCGCGGTGACCGTCGTGAGCGGAGCAAAATGTCAGCCATCTCAGCACCCTGGAACCCCCCGGGTGGCACAGGGCTGGATGGGGCTTTCGTATAGCAGGGACGGTGCTGCCTCTCGCTTCGCTCGCTGTTCGCCGCTCGCCGCTCGCTCGCGCAGCCAAAAATGGCCAGTTTTGGCCCGTTTTGGCCAGTTTTTGGCCTGTTTTTGCGTTGCGCGGTGACCATCTTGAGCGGAGCAAAATGTCAGCCATCTCAGCACCCTGGAACCCCCCGGGTGGCACAGGGCTGGATGGGGCTTTCGTATAGC
>NW_027021348.1:375000-382500 GCF_036884655.1 Musa acuminata AAA Group | reverse complement strand
CAGCACCCTGGAACCCCCCGGGTGGCACAGGGCTGGATGGGGCTTTCGTATAGCAGGGACGGTGCTGCCTCTCGCTTCGCTCGCTGTCCGCCGCTCGCCGCTCGCTCGCGCAGCCAAAAATGGCCAGTTTTGTCCCGTTTTTGGGCCGTTTTGGCCAGTTTTTGGCCTGTTCTTGCGTCGCGCGGTGACCGTCGTGAGCGGAGCAAAATGTCAGCCATCTCAGCACCCTGGAACCCCCCGGGTTGTCACGAACGGTCGTCGCGCACCCGCAACAACTCCGTTCAACGAACCGTTCGTCGCTCGCACCCGCATGTACAGCTGCTTGACAGCATGTTTTCTTATGGTTTTGGGTCATTTTGCTTGTAAATATGTAAGTTCGAACAAGCTGCAGCGTTGCAAAGCGACCGTTCACCAAACCGAGCAAAACAGCCCCAAAACAGCCCAAAACGGAGCCGTTTTCGCGTGCCGCGGGAGGTGAGCGGAGTGCTGCCTCCGCTCACCAAAATGTCAGCCAGCTCAGACCCCAGGAACCCCCCGGGTGGCACATGGCTGGATGGGGCTTCGGTTATATACCGGGCGTTGAACACTCTTTCGCAAGTTCGCACGTGACCTTTACGGGAACTTGGTGTTGCGTCCGGGACCAGGTGAGCGGCTGTTTGTGGGCTTGCAGCTGTTCGTTCATCCTTGAAAGCCTTGTTTTCCTCCCTCTCCCTCTTTTCTCTTGTGCACACAAGGTGTTCGACGATTTGCTTGTAAAGCTTCCCTTTTCGCGAGACTTCGGGACTTGTCCGTTGCTCGTTCTTTCGATCTAACTTTCTTTCTCTTTTACAGGTCCTTCGGGACCTGCGAGAGGTTACAAAGTGGCTGATCCTTGCGGAGCAAGATCGCAAGGGCAAAGCGCGACTTAGGCAACGCAAGCTAAGTTCGCGTCTTTGCAACGAGGGTGACCCGCGACTTAGGCAACGCAAGCTAAGTTCGCGTCTTCGGCCGCAAGGGTGCCTCACGCCTTAGGCAATTCCAGCTAAGGTCGTGACAGTGTGGTATCAGAGCGGGCAAGCTCTTCGATCGAACAGCGAACGAACTTCGCAACTTCGCCATGGCAAAGCATCGTGGCGAATCAAGCAAGACGGGGCAAGCCGGAACCTTGCCCCAAGCAGCCGCAGGTGGGCTGCATGTGCACACTCGCTCTCATGCTGTTGGAGCCGCTCACGAGGATCGCGGCAGCGAACAGGATGAGCGAGAAGTTGGCAACTCTCCGCGAGCGGAGGAAGCGCAATCTGGTGCGCTAACAGGAAAAAAGAGTCATAAGGAGAGACTCACGACGGCGGAAACCCGCCTAGATGTTCTGGAAGCGAGCATGGAGGAACTCTACCATGGCCAACAAAGACTTGTTGGGGTAGAGAGCTCGCAAGAGGAAGCGGAGTCCAGGATCGACAAGGTCGAGGCCCTAGTCGACCGACTGTCCGATGACACCAAGGACTCCGTGCAGCACTTGCAAGACGTTGTGGCGGAACTCACGGCGAAGGTGGCTATGCTCACAAGAATGCTAAATGCGGGAGGAGGCAACACCCGCGTTGCACCGCCACAAAACTTGAGGGCACCTGAGCCCCATGGATACGGAGGGGCCAGAGATGCCAAGGAGCTCGAGAACTTTCTGTTCGACATGGAGCAATACTTCCGAGCTACGAGGCCCGATTCTGAAGATACCAAAGTTTCAATAGCAACAATGTATCTGAATGGAGATGCGAAACTTTGGTGGCGAACTCGTTGGGAGGAGATCCAACAAGGTCGGTGTCGAGTCGACACATGGGAAGACTTGAAGCGGGAGTTGAGAACTCAGTTCCTACCGGAGAACACAGAGTTCGTCGCAAGAAGGAAGCTGAGACAACTCCGCCAAAGTACCACCATCCGAGACTATGTAAAGCAGTTTTCTGCACTGATGCTGGACATACAGGACATGTCCGAGAAGGACAAGTTGTTCAGCTTCCTTGATGGTCTGAAACCATGGGCTCAGCAAGAGCTGAATCGAAGGAATGTTACCGACGTGGTCGGGGCAATTGCAGCTGCAGAAAGGCTCACCGACTTCGTTTCCTCTGAAGACCCAGCGAGAAGGAAACAATCTTCAAGCAATCGCCCTCCAAAACATTCTCGAGGGAAAGATCTCGGGGGCGAACAGAAGAAGAAGAGCTCCCACAAAGGGCCGAACCCAAAAGGCAAGGCCTCAAAACCTGGAGGATGCTTCTTGTGCGGAGGACCGCACATGGTAAGGGAGTGCCCACAGAAGCAGGCACTCAACGCTTTGACAGCTTCCATCCACCCTCCCCGATCGGACAAGGGCAAAGCTGTTGCTCTTAGTTCGAGCAGCTCAGAATCCAGCAGCGACGAGGAGGAGTCGCAAGGACCCCGAATGGGAGCAATGCGTCTGTTGAACGCTATGCGGGGTCAAGTGGGGGAGAACACGAAGACGAAGGCACAAAAAGCAGGAAGCAGCGAACTAATGTATGTGGACATTAAGCTAAATGGCCAAACGACCCGTGCAATGGTGGACACGGGCGCTACCCACAACTTCATAGCCGATCGCGAAGCACAGCGACTTGGGTTGACATTGGAGAAGAGCCCAAGCCGAATGAAGGCGGTGAACTCGGAGGCCAGGCGAATCTCCGGGTTGGCGAAGGGTGTTCCTATCAAAATCGGGACTTGGAGCGGTAACACCAACATGATGGCCGTGCCACTGGACGACTTCCAAGTGATTCTTGGAATGGAGTTTATGCATGCGGCGAAGTTGGTGCCGATGCCGTTCTTAAACTCCCTATGTATGATGGGAGGCGATGACCCCTGCGTGGTTCCCGTCTCTCGGAGAGGAACCAAGGAGCCCCAACACATTTCGGCCTTACAATTGAAGAAAGGGGTGCGAAAGGGCGAACTGACATTCGTGGCTGCTATGAAGCTAGAGCCACTCAACGAAGAGGCCATTCAAGAACCTGCTGTAGTGGCGAACGTCTTGAAGGAGTTCGAAGACGTTATGCCACCCGAGTTGCCGAAGACTCTCCCACCACGCAGAGGCGTGGATCACAGTATCGAGCTAGAGCCAGGAGTGAAGCCTCCAGCGAGACCACCCTACCGCATGCCCCCGCCAGAGTTGGCCGAACTCAGGAAGCAGTTAGGTGAACTGCTAAGCGGTGGTCTCATCCGCAGCTCAAAAGCACCTTTCGGAGCTCCAGTTCTCTTCCAGAAGAAACAAGATGGGAGCCTCCGATTATGCGTCGACTATCGAGCCCTCAACAAAGTAACGGTGAAGAACAAGTATCCCATCCCGCTCATCGCGGACTTGTTCGACCAACTGGGCAAGGCCAAGTATTTCTCAAAACTCGACCTTCGGTCGGGGTATTGGCAGGTGCGCATTGCTGAAGGCGACGAAGCGAAGACTACCTGTGTGACCAGGTATGGAGCGTTTGAGTTCTTGGTGATGCCTTTCGGCTTAACCAACGCTCCGGCCACATTCTGTACTCTCATGAACCAACTATTCAAGGAGTATTTGGATAAGTTCGTGGTCGTCTACTTGGACGATATCGTCGTCTACAGCCAAACGCTCGAGGAGCACGTCAAGCACCTTCGGACGATTTTCAAGGTTCTCAGGGAGAACACTTTGTTCGTAAAAAGGGAGAAATGCTACTTTGCTCAAACTGAGATCCTATTCTTAGGGCATCGAATCGGTGGTGGCTCCATTCGGATGGACAAGTCGAAGGTGCAAGCAGTTGCGGAATGGCGAACACCAAAGAAGGTGCCAGAGTTGAGATCCTTCCTTGGATTCGTCAACTACTATCGACGCTTCATTTCAGGATATTCGAAGCGGGCAACCCCACTGACGGAGTTGCTAAAGAAGGAGCAGCCTTGGAAGTGGTCTGACAAATGTGAGATAGCATTCCAAGATCTGAAGGCTGCTGTTCTGGAAGAACCAGTACTCAAATTGCCAAACTATGGAGAGCCCTTTGAAGTCCATACCGATGCTTCGGACTTTGCTATCGGTGGAGTACTCATGCAAGAAGGTCATCCGGTGGCCTACGAGAGCCGCAAACTCAACGAGACCGAGAGGCGGTATCCAGTGCATGAGAAGGAGATGACAGCGGTGATCCACTGCCTACGAGTTTGGCGACACTACCTCCTCGGGTCGCGATTTGTGCTGAGGACAGACAACATCGCCCTGAGTTATTTCCAAACTCAGAAGAAGCTCTCCCCAAAGCAAGCACGGTGGCAGGACTTCCTGGCTGAATTTGATATGGCAATGGAATACAAGCCCGGGAAGGCGAATGTCGTGGCCGATGCGCTGAGTCGGAAGGTGGAGTGCGTGAATGCTGCACAACTGGAGGGCAGAGGCCAAACAAGTCAGTTACATTCCAACTTCCTTTCTCGAATCAGAGATGGACTGTATAGTGATCCCCAGGCAGTTATCCTGATGCAGCTCATCAAAGAAGGCAAGGCACGACGATTTTGGGTCCAGGAGGGACTTGTTTACACAAAAGGGAATAGAGTTTATGTTCCCCGAGTGGACAATTTAAGGCGTGAACTCTTGAAAGAGTGTCACGATTCCCTTTGGGCTGGACATCCCGGCATTCACAGAACATTGGCTCTCGTGGAGAGGGCCTTCTACTGGCCAAAGATGGGGATTGATGTGGAGGAGTATGTTCGAACATGCCTTACTTGCCAACAAGACAAGGTGGAGCAACGGAAGCCGGTGGGACTTTTGGAGCCGTTGCCTGTACCAGAAAGGCCATGGGAGAGCATTTCCTTAGACTTCATATCTAGCTTGCCGCCTGTAGGGGGACTTGGATCGATACTTGTGGTGGTCGATCGGTTTTCAAAGTATGCAACTTTCATTGCTGCTCCCCTACACTGTTCAGCTGAAGAGGCGGCCAGACTGATGATGAAGGGTGTAGTGAAGTATTGGGGAGTCCCACACAATATTGTTAGTGATCGAGACGCTCGGTTCCTGGGACGATTCTGGACCGAGCTATTCAAATTGTTGGGGTCAAAGTTATACTTCTCTACAAGCCTCCACCCCCAGACGGATGGTCAAACTGAAAGAATAAATTCGCTCTTAGAGCAGTATCTCCGGCACTACGTGAGTGCCAATCAACGAGATTGGGTGAAGCTGTTGGACATCGCCCAATTCTCCTACAACTTGCAGCGGAGCTCTGCATCCAACAAGAGCCCCTTCGAAATTATCACAGGACAACAACCGTCGACTCCGCACACTATGGCAATTGGTTATACTGGGAGTAGTCCATCAGCCTACCATTTCGCAAAGGAGTGGCATCGAAATGCCGATATTGCGCGGGCTTACTTGGAGAAGGCGGCAAAACGGATGAAGAAGTGGGCAGACTTGGGAAGGCGACCACAAGAGTTCAAAGTTGGCGATTTGGTGTTGGTAAAGCTCCAACCAGCATCACTCCAATTCTTCAGGAAAAGAGTCCACAAAGGATTGGTGCGTAAGTATGAAGGGCCCTTCCCAATTATCAGCAGAGTAGGCAATGTTTCTTACAAGTTGCAGCTGCCGGCGTGGTTCAAAATTCACAACGTTCTTCACGCCAGCAACCTGAAGGCCTACCATTCGGATCCGCAAGATGCTTCTCGAAGTATTCCAACTCGGCTACCTCCCATCACAGCCTCCTACGAGAAGCGAGTGGAAACCATTCTGGCGGATCGCAAGATAAAGCTACCCAACGGAGCGGAGCAGACAGAGTACTTGGTGAAGTGGCGAAAGCTTCCCCGAACTGAAGCCAGTTGGGAGCCTGAAGACGCCCTGCGACATGAAGAAGAAGTCATCAACAACTACCAACAAGCGTCGACGAGGGCGTCGACAGTTTAAGTGGGGGAGAATGTCACGAACGGTCGTCGCGCACCCGCAACAACTCCGTTCAACGAACCGTTCGTCGCTCGCACCCGCATGTACAGCTGCTTGACAGCATGTTTTCTTATGGTTTTGGGTCATTTTGCTTGTAAATATGTAAGTTCGAACAAGCTGCAGCGTTGCAAAGCGACCGTTCACCAAACCGAGCAAAACAGCCCCAAAACAGCCCAAAACGGAGCCGTTTTCGCGTGCCGCGGGAGGTGAGCGGAGTGCTGCCTCCGCTCACCAAAATGTCAGCCAGCTCAGACCCCAGGAACCCCCCGGGTGGCACATGGCTGGATGGGGCTTCGGTTATATACCGGGCGTTGAACACTCTTTCGCAAGTTCGCACGTGACCTTTACGGGAACTTGGTGTTGCGTCCGGGACCAGGTGAGCGGCTGTTTGTGGGCTTGCAGCTGTTCGTTCATCCTTGAAAGCCTTGTTTTCCTCCCTCTCCCTCTTTTCTCTTGTGCACACAAGGTGTTCGACGATTTGCTTGTAAAGCTTCCCTTTTCGCGAGACTTCGGGACTTGTCCGTTGCTCGTTCTTTCGATCTAACTTTCTTTCTCTTTTACAGGTCCTTCGGGACCTGCGAGAGGTTACAAAGTGGCTGATCCTTGCGGAGCAAGATCGCAAGGGCAAAGCGCGACTTAGGCAACGCAAGCTAAGTTCGCGTCTTTGCAACGAGGGTGACCCGCGACTTAGGCAACGCAAGCTAAGTTCGCGTCTTCGGCCGCAAGGGTGCCTCACGCCTTAGGCAATTCCAGCTAAGGTCGTGACAGGGTGGCACAGGGCTGGATGGGGCTTTCGTATAGCAGGGACGGTGCTGCCTCTCGCTTCGCTCGCTGTCCGCCGCTCGCCGCTCGCTCGCGCAGCCAAAAATGGCCAGTTTTGGCCCGTTTTTGGGCCGTTTTGGCCAGTTTTTGGCCTGTTCTTGCGTCGCGCGGTGACTGTCGTGAGCGGAGCAAAATGTCAGCCATCTCAGCACCCTGGAACCCCCCGGGTGGCACAGGGCTGGATGGGGCTTTCGTATAGCAGGGACGGTGCTGCCTCTCGCTTCGCTCGCTGTTCGCCGCTCGCCGCTCGCTCGCGCAGCCAAAAATGGCCAGTTTTGGCCCGTTTTGGCCAGTTTTTGGCCTGTTTTTGCGTTGCGCGGTGACCATCTTGAGCGGAGCAAAATGTCAGCCATCTCAGCACCCTGGAACCCCCCGGGTGGCACAGGGCTGGATGGGGCTTTCGTATAGCAGGGACGGTGATGCCTCTCGCTTCGCTCGCTGTCCGCCGCTCGCTGCTCGCTCGCGCAGCCAAAAATGGCCAGTTTTGGCCCGTTTTTGGGCCGTTTTGGCCTGTTTTTGGGCTGTTCTTGCGTCGCGCGGTGACCGTCGTGAGCGGAGCAAAATGTCAGCCATCTCAGCACCCTGGAACCCCCCGGGTGGCACAGGGCTGGATGGGGCTTTCGTATAGCAGGGACGGTGCTGCCTCTCGCTTCGCTCGCTGTCCGCCGCTCGCCGCTCGCTCGCGCAGCCAAAAATGGCCAGTTTTGTCCCGTTTTTGGGCCGTTTTGGCCTGTTTTTGGGCTGTTCTTGCGTCGCGCGGTGACCGTCGTGAGCGG
>NW_027021348.1:362500-365000 GCF_036884655.1 Musa acuminata AAA Group | reverse complement strand
GCTGCCTCTCGCTTCGCTCGCTGTCCGCCGCTCGCCGCTCGCTCGCGCAGCCAAAAATGGCCAGTTTTGGCCCGTTTTTGGGCCGTTTTGGCCAGTTTTTGGCCTGTTCTTGCGTCGCGCGGTGACCGTCGTGAGCGGAGCAAAATGTCAGCCATCTCAGCACCCTGGAACCCCCCGGGTGGCACAGGGCTGGATGGGGCTTTCGTATAGCAGGGACGGTGCTGCCTCTCGCTTCGCTCGCTGTTCGCCGCTCGCCGCTCGCTCGCGCAGCCAAAAATGGCCAGTTTTGGCCCGTTTTGGCCAGTTTTTGGCCTGTTTTTGCGTTGCGCGGTGACCATCTTGAGCGGAGCAAAATGTCAGCCATCTCAGCACCCTGGAACCCCCCGGGTGGCACAGGGCTGGATGGGGCTTTCGTATAGCAGGGACGGTGATGCCTCTCGCTTCGCTCGCTGTCCGCCGCTCGCTGCTCGCTCGCGCAGCCAAAAATGGCCAGTTTTGGCCCGTTTTTGGGCCGTTTTGGCCTGTTTTTGGGCTGTTCTTGCGTCGCGCGGTGACCGTCGTGAGCGGAGCAAAATGTCAGCCATCTCAGCACCCTGGAACCCCCCGGGTGGCACAGGGCTGGATGGGGCTTTCGTATAGCAGGGACGGTGCTGCCTCTCGCTTCGCTCGCTGTCCGCCGCTCGCCGCTCGCTCGCGCAGCCAAAAATGGCCAGTTTTGTCCCGTTTTTGGGCCGTTTTGGCCTGTTTTTGGGCTGTTCTTGCGTCGCGCGGTGACCGTCGTGAGCGGAGCAAAATGTCAGCCATCTCAGCACCCTGGAACCCCCCGGGTGGCACAGGGCTGGATGGGGCTTTCGTATAGCAGGGACGGTGCTGCCTCTCGCTTCGCTCGCTGTCCGCCACTCGCCGCTCGCTCGCGCAGCCAAAAATGGCCAGTTTTGGCCCGTTTTTGGGCCGTTTTGGCCAGTTTTTGGCCTGTTCTTGCGTCGCGCGGTGACCGTCGTGAGCGGAGCAAAATGTCAGCCATCTCAGCACCCTGGAACCCCCCGGGTGGCACAGGGCTGGATGGGGCTTTCGTATAGCAGGGACGGTGCTGCCTCTCGCTTCGCTCGCTGTTCGCCGCTCGCCGCTCGCTCGCGCAGCCAAAAATGGCCAGTTTTGGCCCGTTTTGGCCAGTTTTTGGCCTGTTTTTGCGTTGCGCGGTGACCATCTTGAGCGGAGCAAAATGTCAGCCATCTCAGCACCCTGGAACCCCCCGGGTGGCACAGGGCTGGATGGGGCTTTCGTATAGCAGGGACGGTGATGCCTCTCGCTTCGCTCGCTGTCCGCCGCTCGCTGCTCGCTCGCGCAGCCAAAAATGGCCAGTTTTGGCCCGTTTTTGGGCCGTTTTGGCCTGTTTTTGGGCTGTTCTTGCGTCGCGCGGTGACCGTCGTGAGCGGAGCAAAATGTCAGCCATCTCAGCACCCTGGAACCCCCCGGGTGGCACAGGGCTGGATGGGGCTTTCGTATAGCAGGGACGGTGCTGCCTCTCGCTTAGCTCGCTGTCCGCCGCTCGCCGCTCGCTCGCGCAGCCAAAAATGGCCAGTTTTGTCCCGTTTTTGGGCCGTTTTGGCCTGTTTTTGGGCTGTTCTTGCGTCGCGCGGTGACCGTCGTGAGCGGAGCAAAATGTCAGCCATCTCAGCACCCTGGAACCCCCCGGGTGGCACAGGGCTGGATGGGGCTTTCGTATAGCAGGGATGGTGCTGCCTCTCGCTTCGCTCGTTGTCCGCCGCTCGCCGCTCGCTCGCGCAGCCAAAAATGGCCAGTTTTGGCCCGTTTTTGGGCCGTTTTGGCCAGTTTTTGGCCTGTTCTTGCGTCGCGCGGTGACCGTCGTGAGCGGAGCAAAATGTCAGCCATCTCAGCACCCTGGAACCCCCTGGGTGGCACAGGGCTGGATGGGGCTTTCGTATAGCAGGGACGGTGCTGCCTCTCGCTTCGCTCGCTGTCCGCCGCTCGCCGCTCGCTCGCGCAGCCAAAAATGGCCAGTTTTGGCCCGTTTTGGCCAGTTTTTGGCCTGTTTTTGCGTTGCGCGGTGACCATCTTGAGCGGAGCAAAATGTCAGCCATCTCAGCACCCTGGAACCCCCCGGGTGGCACAGGGCTGGATGGGGCTTTCGTATAGCAGGGACGGTGATGCCTCTCGCTTCGCTCGCTGTCCGCCGCTCGCTGCTCGCTCGCGCAGCCAAAAATGGCCAGTTTTGGCCCGTTTTTGGGCAGTTTTGGCCAGTTTTTGGCCTGTTCTTGCGTTGCACGGTGACCGTCGTGAGCGGAGCAAAATGACAGCCATCTCAGCACCCTGGAACCCCCCGGGTGGCACAGGGCTGGATGGGGCTTTCGTATAGCAGGGACGGTGCTGCCTCTCGCTTCGCTCGCTGTCCGCCGCTCGCCGCTCGCTCGCGCAGCCAAAAATGGCCAGTTTTGGCCCGTTTTTGGGCCGGTTTGGCCAGTTTTTGGCCTGTTCTTGC
>NW_027021348.1:325000-332500 GCF_036884655.1 Musa acuminata AAA Group | reverse complement strand
TGTCGTGAGCGGAGCAAAATGTCAGCCATCTCAGCACCCTGGAACCCCCCGGGTGGCACAGGGCTGGATGGGGCTTTCGTATAGCAGGGACGGTGCTGCCTCTCGCTTCGCTCGCTGTTCGCCGCTCGCCGCTCGCTCGCGCAGCCAAAAATGGCCAGTTTTGGCCCGTTTTGGCCAGTTTTTGGCCTGTTTTTGCGTTGCGCGGTGACCATCTTGAGCGGAGCAAAATGTCAGCCATCTCAGCACCCTGGAACCCCCCGGGTGGCACAGGGCTGGATGGGGCTTTCGTATAGCAGGGACGGTGATGCCTCTCGCTTCGCTCGCTGTCCGCCGCTCGCTGCTCGCTCGCGCAGCCAAAAATGGCCAGTTTTGGCCCGTTTTTGGGCCGTTTTGGCCTGTTTTTGGGCTGTTCTTGCGTCGCGCGGTGACCGTCGTGAGCGGAGCAAAATGTCAGCCATCTCAGCACCCTGGAACCCCCCGGGTGGCACAGGGCTGGATGGGGCTTTCGTATAGCAGGGACGGTGCTGCCTCTCGCTTCGCTCGCTGTCCGCCGCTCGCCGCTCGCTCGCGCAGCCAAAAATGGCCAGTTTTGTCCCGTTTTTGGGCCGTTTTGGCCTGTTTTTGGGCTGTTCTTGCGTCGCGCGGTGACCGTCGTGAGCGGAGCAAAATGTCAGCCATCTCAGCACCCTGGAACCCCCCGGGTGGCACAGGGCTGGATGGGGCTTTCGTATAGCAGGGACGGTGCTGCCTCTCGCTTCGCTCGCTGTCCGCCGCTCGCCGCTCGCTCGCGCAGCCAAAAATGGCCAGTTTTGGCCCGTTTTTGGGCCGTTTTGGCCAGTTTTTGGCCTGTTCTTGCGTCGCGCGGTGACCGTCGTGAGCGGAGCAAAATGTCAGCCATCTCAGCACCCTGGAACCCCCCGGGTGGCACAGGGCTGGATGGGGCTTTCGTATAGCAGGGACGGTGCTGCCTCTCGCTTCGCTCGCTGTTCGCCGCTCGCCGCTCGCTCGCGCAGCCAAAAATGGCCAGTTTTGGCCCGTTTTGGCCAGTTTTTGGCCTGTTTTTGCGTTGCGCGGTGACCATCTTGAGCGGAGCAAAATGTCAGCCATCTCAGCACCCTGGAACCCCCCGGGTGGCACAGGGCTGGATGGGGCTTTCGTATAGCAGGGACGGTGATGCCTCTCGCTTCGCTCGCTGTCCGCCGCTCGCTGCTCGCTCGCGCAGCCAAAAATGGCCAGTTTTGGCCCGTTTTTGGGCCGTTTTGGCCTGTTTTTGGGCTGTTCTTGCGTCGCGCGGTGACCGTCGTGAGCGGAGCAAAATGTCAGCCATCTCAGCACCCTGGAACCCCCCGGGTGGCACAGGGCTGGATGGGGCTTTCGTATAGCAGGGACGGTGCTGCCTCTCGCTTAGCTCGCTGTCCGCCGCTCGCCGCTCGCTCGCGCAGCCAAAAATGGCCAGTTTTGTCCCGTTTTTGGGCCGTTTTGGCCTGTTTTTGGGCTGTTCTTGCGTCGCGCGGTGACCGTCGTGAGCGGAGCAAAATGTCAGCCATCTCAGCACCCTGGAACCCCCCGGGTGGCACAGGGCTGGATGGGGCTTTCGTATAGCAGGGATGGTGCTGCCTCTCGCTTCGCTCGTTGTCCGCCGCTCGCCGCTCGCTCGCGCAGCCAAAAATGGCCAGTTTTGGCCCGTTTTTGGGCCGTTTTGGCCAGTTTTTGGCCTGTTCTTGCGTCGCGCGGTGACCGTCGTGAGCGGAGCAAAATGTCAGCCATCTCAGCACCCTGGAACCCCCTGGGTGGCACAGGGCTGGATGGGGCTTTCGTATAGCAGGGACGGTGCTGCCTCTCGCTTCGCTCGCTGTCCGCCGCTCGCCGCTCGCTCGCGCAGCCAAAAATGGCCAGTTTTGGCCCGTTTTGGCCAGTTTTTGGCCTGTTTTTGCGTTGCGCGGTGACCATCTTGAGCGGAGCAAAATGTCAGCCATCTCAGCACCCTGGAACCCCCCGGGTGGCACAGGGCTGGATGGGGCTTTCGTATAGCAGGGACGGTGATGCCTCTCGCTTCGCTCGCTGTCCGCCGCTCGCTGCTCGCTCGCGCAGCCAAAAATGGCCAGTTTTGGCCCGTTTTTGGGCAGTTTTGGCCAGTTTTTGGCCTGTTCTTGCGTTGCACGGTGACCGTCGTGAGCGGAGCAAAATGACAGCCATCTCAGCACCCTGGAACCCCCCGGGTGGCACAGGGCTGGATGGGGCTTTCGTATAGCAGGGACGGTGCTGCCTCTCGCTTCGCTCGCTGTCCGCCGCTCGCCGCTCGCTCGCGCAGCCAAAAATGGCCAGTTTTGGCCCGTTTTTGGGCCGGTTTGGCCAGTTTTTGGCCTGTTCTTGCGTCGCGCGGTGACCGTCGTGAGCGGAGCAAAATGTCAGCCATCTCAGCACCCTGGAACCCCCCGGGTGGCACAGGGCTGGATGGGGCTTTCGTATAGCAGGGACGGTGCTGCCTCTCGCTTCGCTCGCTGTTCGCCGCTCGCTCGCGCAGCCAAAAATGGCCAGTTTTGGCCCGTTTTTGGGCCGTTTTGGCCAGTTTTTGGCCTGTTCTTGCGTTGCGCGGTGACCGTCGTGAGCGGAGCAAAATGTCAGCCATCTCAGCACCCTGGAACCCCCCGGGTTGTCACGACCTTAGCTGGTTTTGCCTAAGGCGTGCGGCACCCTCGCGCGTCCGTCCGCAAAGGTCAGCCTCCCCGAAGCCTCCCATTGTCCCTTAGGACCAACAAAAGAGAGAACGGGTTGAAGAGAACGCCTCAATCGGGATCCACAAGCAAACATGTCCGAAAAACACTTCATAGACAATGCAAATTACAAACAGACTTTACAAGCTCTGAATAGTGGCACAACAAAGGGTAAAATGGTCCATTACAGACCGAAAAGCTCTCGAACGTGTCCACATGACACAACCTTTATTTACAAGCCTAAAGAGGCCACCAACCCAACTAAAATGGGACTATTAAGCCTTCGGCCGCCCCTTTACATTCTGTACAAGGCATGAACCTGCCAAAAGACAACGGACAGACATAAGCATTACATCCAACATCTTGTTTAGAAGTTTGTCCGTTACATTCTCCCCCACTTATCCCTTCGACGTCCTCGTCGAAGCCTTTGTGAACACTGCAACTCTTCGCCTTTGCTGAGTCTTCAATCTTCCGCTCCAGCTGCAATGCGCCTCCTGGCTCCCAGCTGCTCTCCGCTGCTGTTTCTGAGTAGTCGAACCTTTGATCCGCCATGCTGCTTCAACTCGCCAATGACTCTGACTCTGGTGTGGGGTTGGCTGAGTTGTATTGATCCTCGTTGATTCCTGCGGATCCACCAAATGAAGGAAAAGACCATCCTTAGTGCGCCAGTCTCTCAAAATTTCCACATGCTGCTTGAACTGGGTGGATGCTTGTTGGAGCTTTAACGAGCATCGCCTCGCAAACTTCTGAAGTTTTGGGTCCTTCCTCCACAAAATCTGCTCATTGACTCTTCTTTCAGTTAGTTGTCACATCCAAGTAGGTTCGCATCACTTCCGCTTTCGATTGACATTTCGTTGGGAAATGAAGCGGACAATCTACTCTCAGTAGCACTGATCACCGTTGGTGAGGATTTTGACAACTATTGTCTTCCATTATCTTCGAAGGGTCTTTGAACTTGTGCAGAGCTCCTCTGCTGGATAGATAAGAGAACTGGGGTACTCGGTTTCGCCCATTCTCTTAAGAGTTGAGAAGGCAAAGGTTACTTGACTTCGCCCGCCTCCTCGAGGTTGTACTTCATGCATCGAGCTGGTTACTGGCCTTCGCCTGCTCTTTGCTCGCACTTCTGAAGCACTTGAAGTGTTTGCACTCCTTGCGTTGAGTTAGCTACTGTGATTCACCTTCTCAATGCCATTGAACTTCTGGAATGCAGGAAGTTTTCACCCCGACTTGGAGTAATTCTCTGATAGATGAGGTCGCCTCTGGGATTGTACCGTCTTCTCCATCAACCCTGCCGCCTACTCCATTGAGTAGCAAAGGTACAGCACCACGTACTGCCTGCTTCGTTCCTTGGTCGTGCACTCTTGCATGACCCGAAGTCCTTCACTTACGGCTATCTTGATGAGAAACTTGTTGACATCGGTCTTACGAAGTTTCTTGGCCTCTGCCCTTCAGCCTTGTCTCGGTACTTGGAGATTGCCTCTGCATGCTCCACCTCCTCGGCCCCTTTCACGACCAAGCGCTCTCCCTCCGTGAGAGCAAGGGAACAATGACTTGCACGGAAGTCCCGCCTCTGCGGTACCATGGCGCTGCCATGCCCATGGCCCTACTATCCGTCGCCTCGCCTCTGTATCCCTTTCCTTCACAATCAGTAGAAATGTCTCCGTGGCACTCCTCTGAGTCCACCTCCATTCTAACTGATGCTTGATTTTGGGTAGCTAAGTCCCTCTGGACTCATCGTCGCTTCCTCGCCCCTTTCGACCCCCTGCTTCAACACCTCTGTGTTCTCCAAGCAGTCCGTTTGGTCGATGGAAAGACAGACTGCAACTCTCATCCATGGCCTCTGCCATCACGTTGTAGAGTTTGCACCGATTCTGTTCTCCTTAGCTTCCCTGGTAGCAACGTTCGCTTACTCGACCTTGTCCTCTGACTTGTCGGGCTCCCTTAAGCGAATATGAGCTCTGGAGCAGTCCAACTCTCCAGCTGCTTCGATCATACCTCTGTATGATCAAGTCCCTCCCATGGAACTCACTGGTACTTGCATTCGAACTTTTCCCTTGGTGGAACCCAGCCCCCATATGCTGATGACCAAGGTTTTCATCCGATGCAAAATTCGGTGCACGCCCGGAAGACCCGCCTCTGCGATACCATGGCCTTCACTCCTTGAATCCATAGCCCTTCTTGCCGTCGTGTTGTTCACCAAAGCGGAGCTCCCAGTAGCTCCCGATCATACCTCCATATGATCTCATCCCTCACGGGACGAATGTCGTGTGTGTCGCATTGCCACGAACTGTTCCACCACGATCCGCTGCACCATGTCGCCTCCTGGTGACATCTCCATTGCATTCTGATACTTGTGGAATAAACTCGAATTGTGAACCCTCCATGTGTGGCCTCTGCCAATACATCGCAGGGTCTCCTCCACCTTCGATTTTGTTCGCTCCTTTGGCAATCGACCTTCATCCACCCACTCTTGGGTCACACCTAGATGAAGCAACGCTCTAGGACAGTCCGTCGCCTAGTAGCTCCCGAAGTCCACCGACTTCAATGTAATTTGTGCACCATTGTCTGGATCCTGGGCCTCTGCCCCTACCAGCACAATCTCCACTGCGCACCGCTTCCTTCATAGCAACTCGAATGGCAACACTGTGGCATATTCTTCAAGAGTACCCGCCTCTGCGTCCTCTTGCCCCGTGCTAAGGCCTTCTATACCCAACTTCGCCTCCGCAACTTAAGTCGCCTTAGTTCCTCCATCGAATGCTCCTCCGAGATAAGGTGCATGTGCCCCGAAGCTCCCTTCGTCTTTGGCACCATGCAAGATGAGTCCGCTCTGTCAGAATGAAGGACCCAGGGAACAGCATGATTCTACTCCTGTCTCTGCAAGAGTTCATGTCCTTGACCTCTGTCTAGGGAAAGCGCTGTGCCTCTGCTCCATGTTCCAACTTCTATGCTAGCTCCCTTCATGCGGCTTGGGTACTTCGCCAAGTTACACCCAAGTTGCTCCACTCCACGTTTTTGCATTGAGTCGATGGTGGCCCTCGCGCCCACCATTCCACGGGTCAGCCCTCCCTTGAGTCCGATCTCCATATCGACTCCAAGTGTGCCTCCATTTGAGTTGCTTTGGGTCGCTCCCCCACTTGATCTCGCAATGCATTCTCTCAAGCGAGATCATGCGATGACTCCTCGCCGCTTGCTCAGTCCATCGAGCTTCGTGGAGTTGTTGTTTTGTTGAGGTACTCCTCCTCAACATGTGCAGTCCGTCGCACATGATTCTCCCTCTGGAGAGCTGGGACTTATCCCTCCTAGATAACTGTCCCGTTGGAGCAACATCTCTCTTCGTTTCGGAGACCACCATCCCCTTGGACTACTCCGATCTGCTGAACAAACTGTGCATTGTTCTGCCTCTTGCAAACGCACTTGCTAGATTGCGCCTCCACGTTAATACAGCCACCGCTACACCCCTCAAGGCCTAGCAACATGCTGAACCCGTTGCACACTTCAGCCTCCTCCGGACGTATCCTTCGCATGTCGAAGAGAAAGTTTCAATGCTCCATGGCGCCGAGTCTCGACCGCCTTGGGATGGCCACGAACAATCCATCGTCCGCATACAAGCCCATGCATGAGTACCGAATTCTTCGAGTTAGCAATTCCCCTCACCTCTGTGAGCTTTGCACAACTCTTTCGGTCGCTGAGCAACTCATTCCACTTTGCATGGTCTCGTCCTTTGCCAAGCGCCTCGCTTGCCTTGAGCACCATCAAGTAAAGTTGTCAACGTTGAGCCGTAGCTCAAACTCAGCCATCCCAACCTTTGTGCGCTCCAAATTCTTCCAAGCTTGCCTGTTCTCGTGGTGCCTCTTGCGCGAAGGGTTGGCCATTCCTCTGAATGCCAATCTCAGATGCCCGCTCCTCTGAGCGACTCTTTTCCCTACATCTCCATGCCTGTTTTCCCTCAAACGGTCGCGCGTGTGCTGACTGCCCTCAACACAGCCCCACTAGGTCCCCCACGTTTGCATGTCAAGTGTTTCTATGAGTGCTTGTCCCGCTCTGATACCACACTGTCACGACCTTAGCTGGTTTTGCCTAAGGCGTGCGGCACCCTCGCGCGTCCGTCCGCAAAGGTCAGCCTCCCCGAAGCCTCCCATTGTCCCTTAGGACCAACAAAAGAGAGAACGGGTTGAAGAGAACGCCTCAATCGGGATCCACAAGCAAACATGTCCGTAAAACACTTCATAGACAATGCAAATTACAAACAGACTTTACAAGCTCTGAATAGTGGCACAACAAAGGGTAAAATGGTCCATTACAGACCGAAAAGCTCTCGAACGTGTCCACATGACACAACCTTTATTTACAAGCCTAAAGAGGCCACCAACCCAACTAAAATGGGACTATTAAGCCTTCGGCCGCCCCTTTACATTCTGTACAAGGCATGAACCTGCCAAAAGACAACGGACAGACATAAGCATTACATCCAACATCTTGTTTAGAAGTTTGTCCGTTACAGGGTGGCACAGGGCTGGATGGGGCTTTCGTATAGCAGGGACTGTGCTGCCTCTCGCTTTGCTTGCTGTCCGTCGCTCGCCGCTCGCTCGCGCAGCCAAAAATGGCCAGTTTTGGCCCCTCTTTGGGCTGTTTTGGCCCTTTTTGGGCTGTTCTTGCGTGGCGCGGCGACCGTCGTGAGCGGAGCAAAATGTCAGCCATCTCAACACCTTGGAACCTCCCGGGTGGCACAGGGCTGGATGGGGCTTTCGTATAGCAGGGACGGTGCTGCCTCTCGCTTCGCTCGCTG
>NW_027021348.1:315000-317500 GCF_036884655.1 Musa acuminata AAA Group | reverse complement strand
GACGGTGCTGCCTCTCGCTTCGCTCGCTGTCCGCCGCTCGCCGCTCGCTCGCGCAGCCAAAAATGGCCAGTTTTGTCCCGTTTTTGGGCCGTTTTGGCCAGTTTTTGGCCTGTTCTTGCGTCGCGCGGTGACCGTCGTGAGCGGAGCAAAATGTCAGCCATCTCAGCACCCTGGAACCCCCCGGGTGGCACAGGGCTGGATGGGGCTTTCGTATAGCAGGGACGGTGCTGCCTCTCGCTTCGCTCGCTGTCCGCCGCTCGCCGCTCGCTCGCGCAGCCAAAAATGGCCAGTTTTGGCCCGTTTTTGGGCCGTTTTGGCCAGTTTTTGGCCTGTTCTTGCGTCGCGCGGTGACTGTCGTGAGCGGAGCAAAATGTCAGCCATCTCAGCACCCTGGAACCCCCCGGGTGGCACAGGGCTGGATGGGGCTTTCGTATAGCAGGGACGGTGCTGCCTCTCGCTTCGCTCGCTGTTCGCCGCTCGCCGCTCGCTCGCGCAGCCAAAAATGGCCAGTTTTGGCCCGTTTTGGCCAGTTTTTGGCCTGTTTTTGCGTTGCGCGGTGACCATCTTGAGCGGAGCAAAATGTCAGCCATCTCAGCACCCTGGAACCCCCCGGGTGGCACAGGGCTGGATGGGGCTTTCGTATAGCAGGGACGGTGATGCCTCTCGCTTCGCTCGCTGTCCGCCGCTCGCTGCTCGCTCGCGCAGCCAAAAATGGCCAGTTTTGGCCCGTTTTTGGGCCGTTTTGGCCTGTTTTTGGGCTGTTCTTGCGTCGCGCGGTGACCGTCGTGAGCGGAGCAAAATGTCAGCCATCTCAGCACCCTGGAACCCCCCGGGTGGCACAGGGCTGGATGGGGCTTTCGTATAGCAGGGACGGTGCTGCCTCTCGCTTCGCTCGCTGTCCGCCGCTCGCCGCTCGCTCGCGCAGCCAAAAATGGCCAGTTTTGTCCCGTTTTTGGGCCGTTTTGGCCTGTTTTTGGGCTGTTCTTGCGTCGCGCGGTGACCGTCGTGAGCGGAGCAAAATGTCAGCCATCTCAGCACCCTGGAACCCCCCGGGTGGCACAGGGCTGGATGGGGCTTTCGTATAGCAGGGACGGTGCTGCCTCTCGCTTCGCTCGCTGTCCGCCGCTCGCCGCTCGCTCGCGCAGCCAAAAATGGCCAGTTTTGGCCCGTTTTTGGGCCGTTTTGGCCAGTTTTTGGCCTGTTCTTGCGTCGCGCGGTGACCGTCGTGAGCGGAGCAAAATGTCAGCCATCTCAGCACCCTGGAACCCCCCGGGTGGCACAGGGCTGGATGGGGCTTTCGTATAGCAGGGACGGTGCTGCCTCTCGCTTCGCTCGCTGTTCGCCGCTCGCCGCTCGCTCGCGCAGCCAAAAATGGCCAGTTTTGGCCCGTTTTGGCCAGTTTTTGGCCTGTTTTTGCGTTGCGCGGTGACCATCTTGAGCGGAGCAAAATGTCAGCCATCTCAGCACCCTGGAACCCCCCGGGTGGCACAGGGCTGGATGGGGCTTTCGTATAGCAGGGACGGTGATGCCTCTCGCTTCGCTCGCTGTCCGCCGCTCGCTGCTCGCTCGCGCAGCCAAAAATGGCCAGTTTTGGCCCGTTTTTGGGCCGTTTTGGCCTGTTTTTGGGCTGTTCTTGCGTCGCGCGGTGACCGTCGTGAGCGGAGCAAAATGTCAGCCATCTCAGCACCCTGGAAACCCCCGGGTGGCACAGGGCTGGATGGGGCTTTCGTATAGCAGGGACGGTGCTGCCTCTCGCTTAGCTCGCTGTCCGCCGCTCGCCGCTCGCTCGCGCAGCCAAAAATGGCCAGTTTTGTCCCGTTTTTGGGCCGTTTTGGCCTGTTTTTGGGCTGTTCTTGCGTCGCGCGGTGACCGTCGTGAGCGGAGCAAAATGTCAGCCATCTCAGCACCCTGGAACCCCCCGGGTGGCACAGGGCTGGATGGGGCTTTCGTATAGCAGGGATGGTGCTGCCTCTCGCTTCGCTCGTTGTCCGCCGCTCGCCGCTCGCTCGCGCAGCCAAAAATGGCCAGTTTTGGCCCGTTTTTGGGCCGTTTTGGCCAGTTTTTGGCCTGTTCTTGCGTCGCGCGGTGACCGTCGTGAGCGGAGCAAAATGTCAGCCATCTCAGCACCCTGGAACCCCCTGGGTGGCACAGGGCTGGATGGGGCTTTCGTATAGCAGGGACGGTGCTGCCTCTCGCTTCGCTCGCTGTCCGCCGCTCGCCGCTCGCTCGCGCAGCCAAAAATGGCCAGTTTTGGCCCGTTTTGGCCAGTTTTTGGCCTGTTTTTGCGTTGCGCGGTGACCATCTTGAGCGGAGCAAAATGTCAGCCATCTCAGCACCCTGGAACCCCCCGGGTGGCACAGGGCTGGATGGGGCTTTCGTATAGCAGGGACGGTGATGCCTCTCGCTTCGCTCGCTGTCCGCCGCTCGCTGCTCGCTCGCGCAGCCAAAAATGGCCAGTTTTGGCCCGTTTTTGGGCAGTTTTGGCCAGTTTTTGGCCTGT
>NW_027021348.1:302500-305000 GCF_036884655.1 Musa acuminata AAA Group | reverse complement strand
CTCTCAGTAGCACTGATCACCGTTGGTGAGGATTTTGACAACTATTGTCTTCCATTATCTTCGAAGGGTCTTTGAACTTGTGCAGAGCTCCTCTGCTGGATAGATAAGAGAACTGGGGTACTCGGTTTCGCCCATTCTCTTAAGAGTTGAGAAGGCAAAGGTTACTTGACTTCGCCCGCCTCCTCGAGGTTGTACTTCATGCATCGAGCTGGTTACTGGCCTTCGCCTGCTCTTTGCTCACACTTCTGAAGCACTTGAAGTGTTTGCACTCCTTGCGTTGAGTTAGCTACTGTGATTCACCTTCTCAATGCCATTGAACTTCTGGAATGCAGGAAGTTTTCACCCCAACTTGGAGTAATTCTCTGATAGATGAGGTCGCCTCTGGGATTGTACCGTCTTCTCCATCAACCCTGCCGCCTACTCCACTGAGTAGCAAAGGTACAGCACCACGTACTGCCTGCTTCGTTCCTTGGTCGTGCACTCTTGCATGACCCGAAGTCCTTCACTTACGGCTATCTTGATGAGAAACTTGTTGACACCGGTCTTACGAAGTTTCTTGGCCTCTGCCCTTCAGCCTTGTCTCGGTACTTGGAGATTGCCTCTGCATGCTCCACCTCCTCGGCCCCTTTCACGACCAAGCGCTCTCCCTCCGTGAGAGCAAGGGATCAATGACTTGCACGGAAGTCCCGCCTCTGCGGTACCATGGCGCTGCCATGCCCATGGCCCTACTATCCCTCGCTTCGCCTCTGTATCCCTTTCCTTCACAATCAGTAGAGATGTCTCCGTGGCACTCCTCTGAGTCCACCTCCATTCTAACTGATGCTTGATTTTGGGTAGCTAAGTCCCTCTGGACTCATCGTCGCTTCCTCGCCCCTTTCGACCTCCTGCTTCAACACCTCTGTGTTCTCCAAGCAGTCTGTTTGGTCGATGGAAAGACAGACTGCAACTCCCATGCATGGCCTCTGCCATCACATTGTAGGGTTTGCACCGATTCTGTTCTCCTTAGCTTCCTTGGTAGCAACGTTCGCTTACTCGACCTTGTCCTCTGACTTGTCGGGCTCCCTTAAGCGAATATGAGTTCTGGAGCAGTCCAACTCTCCAGCTGCTTCGATCATACCTCTGCATGATCAAGTCCCTCTCATGGGACTCACTGGTACTTGCATTCGAACTTTTCCCTTGGTGGAACCCAGCCCCCATATGCTGATGACCAAGGTTTTCATCCGATGCAAAATTCGGTGCACGCCCGGAAGACCCGCCTCTGCGGTACCATGGCCTTCACTCCTTGAATCCATAGCCCTTCTTGCCGTCGTGTTGTTCACCAAAGCGGAGCTCCCAGTAGCTCCCGATCATACCTCCATATGATCTCATCCCTCACGGGACATGTCGTGTGTGTCGCATTGCCACGAACTGTTCCACCACGATCCGCTGCACCATGTCGCCTCCTGGTGACATCTCCATTGCATTCTGATCCTTGTGGAATAAACTCGAATTGTGAACCCTCCATGTGTGGCCTCTGCCAATACATCGCAGGGTCTCCTCCACCTTCGATTTTGTTCGCTCCTTTGGCAATCGACCTTCATCCACCCACTCTTGGGTCACACCTAGATGAAGCACCGCTCTAGGACAGTCCGTCGCCTAGTAGCTCCCGAAGTCCACCGACTTCGCTGTAATTTGTGCACCATTGCCTGGATCCTGGGCCTCTGCCCCTACCAGCACAATCTCCGCTGCACACTGCTTCCTTCATAGCAACTTGAATGGCAACACTGTGGCATATTCTTCAAGAGTACCCGCCTCTGCGTCCTCTTGCCCCGTGCTAAGGCCTTCTGTACCCAACTTCGCCTCCGCAAATTGAGTCGCCTTAGTTCCTCCATCGAATGCTCCTCCGAGATAAGGTGCATGTGCCCCGAAGCTCCCTTCGTCTTTGGCACCATGCAAGATGAGTCCGCTCTGTCAGAATGAAGGACCCAAGGAACAGCATGATTCTACTCCTGCCTCTGCAAGAGTTCATGTCCTTGACCTCTGTCTAGGGAAAGCGCTGTGCCTCTGCTCCATGTTCCAACTTCTATGCTGGCTCCCTTCATGCGGATTGGGTACTTCGCCAAGTTACACCCAAGTTGCTCCGCTCCTCGTTTTTGCATTGAGTCGATGGTGGCCGTCGCGCCCACCATTCCACGGGTCAGCCCTCCCTTGAGTCCGATCTCCATATCGACTCCAAGTGTGCCTCGTTTTGGCCAGTTTTTGGCCTGTTTTTGCGTTGCGCGGTGACCATCTTGAGCGGAGCAAAATGTCAGCCATCTCAGCACCCTGGAACCCCCCGGGTGGCACAGGGCTGGATGGGGCTTTCGTATAGCAGGGACGGTGATGCCTCTCGCTTCGCTCGCTGTCCGCCGCTCGCTGCTCGCTCGCGCAGCCAAAAATGGCCAGTTTTGGCCCGTTTTTGGGCCGTTTTGGCCTGTTTTTGGGCTGTTCTTGCGTCGCGCGGTGACCGTCGTGAGCGGAG
>NW_027021348.1:280000-282500 GCF_036884655.1 Musa acuminata AAA Group | reverse complement strand
TGTTCTTGCGTCGCGCGGTGACCGTCGTGAGCGGAGCAAAATGTCAGCCATCTCAGCACCCTGGAACCCCCCGGGTGGCACAGGGCTGGATGGGGCTTTCGTATAGCAGGGACGGTGCTGCCTCTCGCTTTGCTCGCTGTCCGCCGCTCGCCGCTCGCTCGCGCAGCCAAAAATGGCCAGTTTTGGCCCGTTTTTGGGCCGTTTTGGCCAGTTTTTGGCCTGTTCTTGCGTCGCGCGGTGACTGTCGTGAGCGGAGCAAAATGTCAGCCATCTCAGCACCCTGGAACCCCCCGGGTGGCACAGGGCTGGATGGGGCTTTCGTATAGCAGGGACGGTGCTGCCTCTCGCTTCGCTCGCTGTTCGCCGCTCGCCGCTCGCTCGCGCAGCCAAAAATGGCCAGTTTTGGCCCGTTTTGGCCAGTTTTTGGCCTGTTTTTGCGTTGCGCGGTGACCATCTTGAGCGGAGCAAAATGTCAGCCATCTCAGCACCCTGGAACCCCCCGGGTGGCACAGGGCTGGATGGGGCTTTCGTATAGCAGGGACGGTGATGCCTCTCGCTTCGCTCGCTGTCCGCCGCTCGCTGCTCGCTCGCGCAGCCAAAAATGGCCAGTTTTGGCCCGTTTTTGGGCCGTTTTGGCCTGTTTTTGGGCTGTTCTTGCGTCGCGCGGTGACCGTTGTGAGCGGAGCAAAATGTCAGCCATCTCAGCACCCTGGAACCCCCCGGGTGGCACAGGGCTGGATGGGGCTTTCGTATAGCAGGGACGGTGCTGCCTCTCGCTTCGCTCGCTGTCCGCCGCTCGCCGCTCGCTCGCGCAGCCAAAAATGGCCAGTTTTGTCCCGTTTTTGGGCCGTTTTGGCCTGTTTTTGGGCTGTTCTTGCGTCGCGCGGTGACCGTCGTGAGCGGAGCAAAATGTCAGCCATCTCAGCACCCTGGAACCCCCCGGGTGGCACAGGGCTGGATGGGGCTTTCGTATAGCAGGGACGGTGCTGCCTCTCGCTTCGCTCGCTGTCCGCCGCTCGCCGCTCGCTCGCGCAGCCAAAAATGGCCAGTTTTGGCCCGTTTTTGGGCCGTTTTGGCCAGTTTTTGGCCTGTTCTTGCGTCGCGCGGTGACCGTCGTGAGCGGAGCAAAATGTCAGCCATCTCAGCACCCTGGAACCCCCCGGGTGGCACAGGGCTGGATGGGGCTTTCGTATAGCAGGGACGGTGCTGCCTCTCGCTTCGCTCGCTGTTCGCCGCTCGCCGCTCGCTCGCGCAGCCAAAAATGGCCAGTTTTGGCCCGTTTTGGCCAGTTTTTGGCCTGTTTTTGCGTTGCGCGGTGACCATCTTGAGCGGAGCAAAATGTCAGCCATCTCAGCACCCTGGAACCCCCCGGGTGGCACAGGGCTGGATGGGGCTTTCGTATAGCAGGGACGGTGATGCCTCTCGCTTCGCTCGCTGTCCGCCGCTCGCTGCTCGCTCGCGCAGCCAAAAATGGCCAGTTTTGGCCCGTTTTTGGGCCGTTTTGGCCTGTTTTTGGGCTGTTCTTGCGTCGCGCGGTGACCGTCGTGAGCGGAGCAAAATGTCAGCCATCTCAGCACCCTGGAACCCCCCGGGTGGCACAGGGCTGGATGGGGCTTTCGTATAGCAGGGACGGTGCTGCCTCTCGCTTAGCTCGCTGTCCGCCGCTCGCCGCTCGCTCGCGCAGCCAAAAATGGCCAGTTTTGTCCCGTTTTTGGGCCGTTTTGGCCTGTTTTTGGGCTGTTCTTGCGTCGCGCGGTGACCGTCGTGAGCGGAGCAAAATGTCAGCCATCTCAGCACCCTGGAACCCCCCGGGTGGCACAGGGCTGGATGGGGCTTTCGTATAGCAGGGATGGTGCTGCCTCTCGCTTCGCTCGTTGTCCGCCGCTCGCCGCTCGCTCGCGCAGCCAAAAATGGCCAGTTTTGGCCCGTTTTTGGGCCGTTTTGGCCAGTTTTTGGCCTGTTCTTGCGTCGCGCGGTGACCGTCGTGAGCGGAGCAAAATGTCAGCCATCTCAGCACCCTGGAACCCCCTGGGTGGCACAGGGCTGGATGGGGCTTTCGTATAGCAGGGACGGTGCTGCCTCTCGCTTCGCTCGCTGTCCGCCGCTCGCCGCTCGCTCGCGCAGCCAAAAATGGCCAGTTTTGGCCCGTTTTGGCCAGTTTTTGGCCTGTTTTTGCGTTGCGCGGTGACCATCTTGAGCGGAGCAAAATGTCAGCCATCTCAGCACCCTGGAACCCCCCGGGTGGCACAGGGCTGGATGGGGCTTTCGTATAGCAGGGACGGTGATGCCTCTCGCTTCGCTCGCTGTCCGCCGCTCGCTGCTCGCTCGCGCAGCCAAAAATGGCCAGTTTTGGCCCGTTTTTGGGCAGTTTTGGCCAGTTTTTGGCCTGTTCTTGCGTTGCACGGTGACCGTCGTGAGCGGAGCAAAATGACAGCCATCTCAGCACCCTGGAACCCCCCGGGTGGCACAGGGCTGGATGGGGCTTTCGTATAGCAGGGAC
>NW_027021348.1:255000-260000 GCF_036884655.1 Musa acuminata AAA Group | reverse complement strand
TAATGGACCATTTTACCCTTTGTTGTGCCACTATTCAGAGCTTGTAAAGTCTGTTTGTAATTTGCATTGTCTATGAAGTGTTTTTCGGACATGTTTGCTTGTGGATCCCGATTGAGGCGTTCTCTTTAACCCGTTCTCTCTTTTGTTGGTCCTAAAGGACAATGGGAGGCTTCGGGGAGGCTGACCTTTGCGGACGGACGCGCGAGGGTGCCGCACGCCTTAGGCAAAACCAGCTAAGGTCGTGACAGTGTGGTATCAGAGCGGGACAAGCACTCATAGAAACACTTGACATGCAAACGTGGGGGACCTAGCGGGGCTGCATTGAGGGCAGTCAGCACACGCGCGACCGTTTGAGGGAAAACGGGCATGGAGATGTAGGGAAAAGAGTCGCTCAGAGGAGCGGGCATCTGAGATTGGCATTCAGAGGAATGGCCAACCCTTCGCGCAAGAGGCACCACGAGAACAGGCAAGCTTGGAAGAATTTGGAGCGCACAAAGGTTGGGATGGCTGAGTTTGAGCTACGGCTCAACGTTGACAACTTTACTTGATGGTGCTCAAGGCAAGCGAGGCGCTTGGCAAAGGACGAGACCATGCAAAGTGGAATGAGTTGCTCAGCGACCGAAAGAGTTGTGCAAAGCTCACAGAGGTGAGGGGAATTGCTAACTCGAAGAATTCGGTACTCATGCATGGGCTTGTATGCGGACGATGGATTGTTCGTGGCCATCCCAAGGCGGTCGAGACTCGGCGCCATGGAGCATTGAAACTTTCTCTTCGACATGCGAAGGATACGTCCGGAGGAGGCTGAAGTGTGCAACGAGTTCAGCATGTTGCTAGGCCTTGAGGGGTGCAGCGGTGGCTGTATTGACGTGGAGGCGCAATCTAGCAAGTGCGTTTGCAAGAGGCAGAACAATGCACAGTTTGTTCAGCAGATCGGAGTAGTCCAAGGGGATGGTGGTCTCCGAAACGAAGAGAGATGTTGCTCCAACGGGACAGTTATCCAGGAGGGATAAGTCTCAGCTCTCCAGAGGGAGAATCATGTGAGACGGACTTCACATGTTGAGGAGGAGTACCTCACAAACAACAACTCCACGAAGCTCGATGGACTGAGCAAGCGGCGAGGAGTCGTCGCATGATCTCGCTTGAGAGAATGCATTGGTGGATGCATTGCGAGATCAAGTGGGGGAGCGACCCAAAGCAACTCAAATGGAGGCACACTTGGAGTCGATATGGAGATCGGACTCAAGGGAGGGCTGACCCGTGGAATGGTGGGCGCGTGGGCCACCATCGACTCAATGCAAAAACGAGGAACGGAGCAACTTGGGTATAACTTGGCGAAGTACCCAAGCCGCATGAAGGGAGCCAGCATAGAAGTTGGAACATGGAGCAGAGGCACAGTGCTTTCCCTAGACAGAGGTCAAGGACATGAACTCTTGCAGAGGCAGGAGTAGAATCATGCTGTTCCATGGGTCCTTCATTTTGACAGAGCGGACTCATCTTGCATGGTGCCAAAGACGAAGGGAGCTTCGGGGCACATGCACCTTATCTCGGAGGAGCATTTGATGGAGGAACTAAGGCGACTCAATTTGCGGAGGCGAAGTTGAGTTCAGAAGGCCTTAGCACGGGGCAAGAGGACGCAGAGGCGGGTACTCTTGAAGAATATGCCACAGTGTTGCCATTCGAGTTGCTATGAAGGAAGCAGTGCGCAGCGGAGATTGTGCTGGTAGGGGCAGAGGCCCAGGATCCAGGCAATGGTGCACAAATTACAGTGAAGTCGGTGGACTTCGGGAGCTACTAGGCGACGGACTGTCCTAGAGCGGTGCTTCATCTAGGTGTGACCCAAGAGTGGGTGGATGAAGGTCGATTGCCAAAGGAGCGAATAAAATCGAAGGTGGAGGAGACCCTGCGATGTATTGGCAGAGGCCACACATGGAGGGTTCACAATTCGAGTTTATTCCACAAGGATCAGAATGCAATGGAGATGTCACCAGGAGGCGACATGGTGCAGCGGATCGTGGTGGAACAGTTCGTGGCAATGCGACACACACGACAAAGTCCCGTGAGGGATGAGATCATATGGAGGTATGATCGGGAGTTACTGGGAGCTCCGCTTTGGTGAACAACACGACGGCAAGAAGGGCTATGGATTCAAGGAGTGAAGGCCATGGTACCGCAGAGGCGGGTCTTCCGGGCGTGCACCGAATTTTGCATCGGATGAAAACCTTGGTCATCAGCATATGGGGGCTGGGTTCCACCAAGGGAAGAGTTCGAATGCAAGTACCAGTGAGTCCCATGAGAGGGACTTGATCATGCAGAGGTATGATCGAAGCAGCTGGAGAGTTGGACTGCTCCAGAGCTCATATTCGCTTAAGGGAGCCCGACAAGTCAGAGGACAAGGTCGAGTAAGCGAACGTTGCTACCAAGGAAGCTAAGGAGAACAGAATCGGTGCAAACCCTACAATGTGATGGCAGAGGCCATGCATGGGAGTTGCAGTCTGTCTTTCCATCGACCAAACAGACTGCTTGGAGAACACAGAGGTGTTGAAGCAGGAGGTCGAAAGGGGCGAGGAAGCGACGATGAGTCCAGAGGGACTTAGCTACCCAAAATCAAGCATCAGTTGGAATGGAGGTGGACTCAGAGGAGTGCCACGGAGACATCTCTACTGATTGTGAAGGAAAGGGATACAAAGGCGAAGCGACGGATAGTAGGGCCATGGGCATGGCAGCGCCATGGTACCGCAGAGGCGGGACTTCCGTGCAAGTCATTGATCCCTTGCTCTCACGGAGGGAGAGCGCTTGGTCGTGAAAGGGGCCGAGGAGGTGGAGCATGCAGAGGCAATCTCCAAGTACCGAGACAAGGTTGAAGGGCAGAGGCCAAGAAACTTCGTAAGACCGGTGTCAACAAGTTTCTCATCAAGATAGCCGTAAGTGAAGGACTTCGGGTCATGCAAGAGTGCACGACCAAGGAACGAAGCAGGCAGTACGTGGTGCTGTACCTTTGCTACTCAGTGGAGTAGGCGGCAGGGTTGATGGAGAAGACGGTACAATCCCAGAGGCGACCTCATCTATCAGAGAATTACTCCAAGTTGGGGTGAAAACTTCCTGCATTCCAGAAGTTCAATGGCATTGAGAAGGTGAATCACAGTAGCTAACTCAACGCAAGGAGTGCAAACACTTCAAGTGCTTCAGAAGTGTGAGCAAAGAGCAGGCGAAGGCCAGTAACCAGCTCGATGCATGAAGTACAACCTCGAGGAGGCGGGCGAAGTCAAGTAACCTTTGCCTTCTCAACTCTTAAGAGAATGGGCGAAACCGAGTACCCCAGTTCTCTTATCTATCCAGCAGAGGAGCTCTGCACAAGTTCAAAGACCCTTCGAAGATAATGGAAGACAATAGTTGTCAAAATCCTCACCAACGGTGATCAGTGCTACTGAGAGTAGATTGTCCGCTTCATTTCCCAACGAAATGCCAATCGAAAGCGGAAGTGATGCGAACCTACTTGGATGTGACAACTAACTGAAAGAAGAGTCAATGAGCAGATTTTGTGGAGGAAGGACCCAAAACTTCAGAAGTTTGCGAGGCGATGCTCGTTAAAGCTCCAACAAGCATCCACCCAGTTCAAGCAGCATGTGGAAATTTTGAGAAACTGGCGCAGTAAGAATGGTCTTTTCCTTCATTTGGTGGATCCGCAGGAATCAACGAGGATCAATACAACTCAGCCAACCCCACACCAGAGTCAGAGTCATTGGCGAGTTGAAGCAGCATGGCGGATCAAAGGTTCGACTACTCAGAAACAGCAGCGGAGAGCAGCTGGGAGCCAGGAGGCGCATTGCAGCTGTAGCGGAAGATTGAAGACTCAGCAAAGGCGAAGAGTTGCAGTGTTCACAAAGGCTTCGACGAGGACGTCGAAGGGATAAGTGGGGGAGAATGTAACGGACAAACTTCTAAACAAGATGTTGGATGTAATGCTTATGTCTGTCCGTTGTCTTTTGGCATGTTCATGCCTTGTACAGAATGTAAAGGGGCGGCCGAAGGCTTAATAGTCCCATTTTAGTTGGGTTGGTGGCCTCTTTAGGCTTGTAAATAAAGGTTGTGTCATGTGGACACGTTCGAGAGCTTTTCGGTCTGTAATGGACCATTTAACCCTTTGTTGTGCCACTATTCAGAGCTTGTAAAGTCTGTTTGTAATTTGCATTGTCTATGAAGTGTTTTTCGGACATGTTTGCTTGTGGATCCCGATTGAGGCGTTCTCTTTAACCCGTTCTCTCTTTTGTTGGTCCTAAAGGACAATGGGAGGCTTCGGGGAGGCTGACCTTTGCGGACGGACGCGCGAGGGTGCCGCACGCCTTAGGCAAAACCAGCTAAGGTCGTGACAGGGTGGCACAGGGCTGGATGGGGCTTTCGTATAGCAGGGACGGTGCTGCCTCTCGCTTCGCTCGCTGTCCGCCGCTCGCCGCTCGCTCGCGCAGCCAAAAATGGCCAGTTTTGTCCCGTTTTTGGGCCGTTTTGGCCTGTTTTTGGGCTGTTCTTGCGTCGCGCGGTGACCGTCGTGAGCGGAGCAAAATGTCAGCCATCTCAGCACCCTGGAACCCCCCGGGTGGCACAGGGCTGGATGGGGCTTTCGTATAGCAGGGACGGTGCTGCCTCTCGCTTCGCTCGCTGTCCGCCGCTCGCCGCTCGCTCGCGCAGCCAAAAATGGCCAGTTTTGGCCCGTTTTTGGGCCGTTTTGGCCAGTTTTTGGCCTGTTCTTGCGTCGCGCGGTGACCGTCGTGAGCGGAGCAAAATGTCAGCCATCTCAGCACCCTGGAACCCCCCGGGTGGCACAGGGCTGGATGGGGCTTTCGTATAGCAGGGACGGTGCTGCCTCTCGCTTCGCTCGCTGTTCGCCGCTCGCCGCTCGCTCGCGCAGCCAAAAATGGCCAGTTTTGGCCCGTTTTGGCCAGTTTTTGGCCTGTTTTTGCGTTGCGCGGTGACCATCTTGAGCGGAGCAAAATGTCAGCCATCTC
>NW_027021348.1:242500-245000 GCF_036884655.1 Musa acuminata AAA Group | reverse complement strand
CTCGCTGTTCGCCGCTCGCCGCTCGCTCGCGCAGCCAAAAATGGCCAGTTTTGGCCCGTTTTGGCCAGTTTTTGGCCTGTTTTTGCGTTGCGCGGTGACCATCTTGAGCGGAGCAAAATGTCAGCCATCTCAGCACCCTGGAACCCCCCGGGTGGCACAGGGCTGGATGGGGCTTTCGTATAGCAGGGACGGTGATGCCTCTCGCTTCGCTCGCTGTCCGCCGCTCGCTGCTCGCTCGCGCAGCCAAAAATGGCCAGTTTTGGCCCGTTTTTGGGCCGTTTTGGCCTGTTTTTGGGCTGTTCTTGCGTCGCGCGGTGACCGTCGTGAGCGGAGCAAAATGTCAGCCATCTCAGCACCCTGGAACCCCCCGGGTGGCACAGGGCTGGATGGGGCTTTCGTATAGCAGGGACGGTGCTGCCTCTCGCTTCGCTCGCTGTCCGCCGCTCGCCGCTCGCTCGCGCAGCCAAAAATGGCCAGTTTTGTCCCGTTTTTGGGCCGTTTTGGCCTGTTTTTGGGCTGTTCTTGCGTCGCGCGGTGACCGTCGTGAGCGGAGCAAAATGTCAGCCATCTCAGCACCGTGGAACCCCCCGGGTGGCACAGGGCTGGATGGGGCTTTCGTATAGCAGGGACGGTGCTGCCTCTCGCTTCGCTCGCTGTCCGCCGCTCGCCGCTCGCTCGCGCAGCCAAAAATGGCCAGTTTTGGCCCGTTTTTGGGCCGTTTTGGCCAGTTTTTGGCCTGTTCTTGCGTCGCGCGGTGACCGTCGTGAGCGGAGCAAAATGTCAGCCATCTCAGCACCCTGGAACCCCCCGGGTGGCACAGGGCTGGATGGGGCTTTCGTATAGCAGGGACGGTGCTGCCTCTCGCTTCGCTCGCTGTTCGCCGCTCGCCGCTCGCTCACGCAGCCAAAAATGGCCAGTTTTGGCCCGTTTTGGCCAGTTTTTGGCCTGTTTTTGCGTTGCGCGGTGACCATCTTGAGCGGAGCAAAATGTCAGCCATCTCAGCACCCTGGAACCCCCCGGGTGGCACAGGGCTGGATGGGGCTTTCGTATAGCAGGGACGGTGATGCCTCTCGCTTCGCTCGCTGTCCGCCGCTCGCTGCTCGCTCGCGCAGCCAAAAATGGCCAGTTTTGGCCCGTTTTTGGGCCGTTTTGGCCTGTTTTTGGGCTGTTCTTGCGTCGCGCGGTGACCGTCGTGAGCGGAGCAAAATGTCAGCCATCTCAGCACCCTGGAACCCCCCGGGTGGCACAGGGCTGGATGGGGCTTTCGTATAGCAGGGACGGTGCTGCCTCTCGCTTAGCTCGCTGTCCGCCGCTCGCCGCTCGCTCGCGCAGCCAAAAATGGCCAGTTTTGTCCCGTTTTTGGGCCGTTTTGGCCTGTTTTTGGGCTGTTCTTGCGTCGCGCGGTGACCGTCGTGAGCGGAGCAAAATGTCAGCCATCTCAGCACCCTGGAACCCCCCGGGTGGCACAGGGCTGGATGGGGCTTTCGTATAGCAGGGATGGTGCTGCCTCTCGCTTCGCTCGTTGTCCGCCGCTCGCCGCTCGCTCGCGCAGCCAAAAATGGCCAGTTTTGGCCCGTTTTTGGGCCGTTTTGGCCAGTTTTTGGCCTGTTCTTGCGTCGCGCGGTGACCGTCGTGAGCGGAGCAAAATGTCAGCCATCTCAGCACCCTGGAACCCCCCGGGTGGCACAGGGCTGGATGGGGCTTTCGTATAGCAGGGACGGTGCTGCCTCTCGCTTCGCTCGCTGTCCGCCGCTCGCCGCTCGCTCGCGCAGCCAAAAATGGCCAGTTTTGGCCCGTTTTGGCCAGTTTTTGGCCTGTTTTTGCGTTGCGCGGTGACCATCTTGAGCGGAGCAAAATGTCAGCCATCTCAGCACCCTGGAACCCCCCGGGTGGCACAGGGCTGGATGGGGCTTTCGTATAGCAGGGACGGTGATGCCTCTCGCTTCGCTCGCTGTCCGCCGCTCGCTGCTCGCTCGCGCAGCCAAAAATGGCCAGTTTTGGCCCGTTTTTGGGCCGTTTTGGCCTGTTTTTGGGCTGTTCTTGCGTCGCGCGGTGACTGTCGTGAGCGGAGCAAAATGTCAGCCATCTCAGCACCCTGGAACCCCCCGGGTGGCACAGGGCTGGATGGGGCTTTCGTATAGCAGGGACGGTGCTGCCTCTCGCTTAGCTCGCTGTCCGCCGCTCGCCGCTCGCTCGCGCAGCCAAAAATGGCCAGTTTTGGCCCGTTTTTGGGCCGTTTTGGCCTGTTTTTGGGCTGTTCTTGCGTCGCGCGGTGACCGTCGTGAGCGGAGCAAAATGTCAGCCATCTCAGCACCCTGGAACCCCCCGGGTGGCACAGGGCTGGATGGGGCTTTCGTATAGCAGGGACGGTGCTGCCTCTCGCTTCGCTCGCTGTTCGCCGCTCGCTCGCGCAGCCAAAAATGGCCAGTTTTGGCCCGTTTTTGGGCCGTTTTGGCAAGTTTTTGGCCTGTTCTTGCGTTGCGCGGTGACCGTCGTGAGC
>NW_027021348.1:227500-232500 GCF_036884655.1 Musa acuminata AAA Group | reverse complement strand
TGCATGGTGCCAAAGACGAAGGGAGCTTCGGGGCACATGCACCTTATCTCGGAGGAGCATTCGATGGAGGAACTAAGGCGACTCAATTTGCGGAGGCGAAGTTGGGTACAGAAGGCCTTAGCACGGGGCAAGAGGACGCAGAGGTGGGTACTCTTGAAGAATATGCCACAGTGTTGCCATTCGAGTTGCTATGAAGGAAGCAGTGTGCAGCGGAGATTGTGCTGGTAGGGGCAGAGGCCCAGGATCCAGGCAATGGTGCACAAATTACAGCGAAGTCGGTGGACTTCGGGAGCTACTAGGCGACGGACTGTCCTAGAGCGGTGCTTCATCTAGGTGTGACCCAAGAGTGGGTGGATGAAGGTCGATTGCCAAAGGAGCGAACAAAATCGAAGGTGGAGGAGACCCTGCGATGTATTGGCAGAGGCCACACATGGAGGGTTCACAATTCGAGTTTATTCCACAAGGATCAGAATGCAATGGAGATGTCACCAGGAGGCGACATGGTGCAGCGGATCGTGGTGGAACAGTTCGTGGCAATGCGACACACACGACATAGTCCCGTGAGGGATGAGATCATATGGAGGTATGATCGGGAGCTACTGGGAGCTCCGCTTTGGTGAACAACACGACGGCAAGAAGGGCTATGGATTCAAGGAGTGAAGGCCATGGTACCGCAGAGGCGGGTCTTCCGGGCATGCACCGAATTTTGCATCGGATGAAAACCTTGGTCATCAGCATATGGGGGCTGGGTTCCACCAAGGGAAAAGTTCGAATGCAAGTACCAGTGAGTCCCATGAGAGGGACTTGATCATGCAGAGGTATGATCGAAGCAGCTGGAGAGTTGGACTGCTCCAGAGCTCATATTCGCTTAAGGGAGCCCGACAAGTCAGAGGACAAGGTCGAGTAAGCGAACGTTGCTACCAAGGAAGCTAAGGAGAACAGAATCGGTGCAAACCCGACAATGTGATGGCAGAGGCCATGCATGGGAGTTGCAGTCTGTCTTTCCATCGACCAAACAGACTGCTTGGAGAACACAGAGGTGTTGAAGCAGGAGGTCGAAAGGGGCGAGGAAGCGACGATGAGTCCAGAGGGACTTAGCTACCCAAAATCAAGCATCAGTTAGAATGGAGGTGGACTTAGAGGAGTGCCACAGAGACATCTCTACTGATTGTGAAGGAAAGGGATACAGAGGCGAGGCGACGGATAGTAGGGCCATGGGCATGGCAGCGCCATGGTACCGCAGAGGCGGGACTTCCGTGCAAGTCATTGATCCCTTGCTCTCACGGAGGGAGAGCGCTTGGTCGTGAAAGGGGCCGAGGAGGTGGAGCATGCAGAGGCAATCTCCAAGTACCGAGACAAGGCTGAAGGGCAGAGGCCAAGAAACTTCGTAAGACCGGTGTCAACAAGTTTCTCATCAAGATAGCCGTAAGTGAAGGACTTCGGGTCATGCAAGAGTGCACGACCAAGGAACGAAGCAGGCAGTACGTGGTGCTGTACCTTTGCTACTCAGTGGAGTAGGCGGCAGGGTTGATGGAGAAGACGGTACAATCCCAGAGGCGACCTCATCTATCAGAGAATTACTCCAAGTTGGGGTGAAAACTTCCTGCATTCCAGAAGTTCAATGGCATTGAGAAGGTGAATCACAGTAGCTAACTCAACGCAAGGAGTGCAAACACTTCAAGTGCTTCAGAAGTGTGAGCAAAGAGCAGGCGAAGGCCAGTAACCAGCTTGATGCATGAAGTACAACCTCGAGGAGGCGGGCGAAGTCAAGTAACCTTTGCCTTCTCAACTCTTAAGAGAATGGGCGAAACCGAGTACCCCAGTTCTCTTATCTATCCAGCAGAGGAGCTCTGCACAAGTTCAAAGACCCTTCGAAGATAATGGAAGACAATAGTTGTCAAAATCCTCACCAACGGTGATCAGTGCTACTGAGAGTAGATTGTCCGCTTCATTTCCCAACGAAATGCCAATCGGAAGCGGAAGTGATGCGAACCTACTTGGATGTGACAACTAACTGAAAGAAGAGTCAATGAGCAGATTTTGTGGAGGAAGGACCCAAAACTTCAGAAGTTTGCGAGGCGATGCTCGTTAAAGCTCCAACAAGCATCCACCCAGTTCAAGCAGCATGTGGAAATTTTGAGAAACTGGCGCAGTAAGAATGGTCTTTTCCTTCATTTGGTGGATCCGCAAGAATCGACAAGGATCAACACAACTCAGCCAACCCCACACCAGAGTCAGAGTCATTGGCGAGTTGAAGCAGCATGGCGGATCAAAGGTTCGACTACTCAGAAACAGCAGCGGAGAGCAGCTGGGAGCCAGGAGGCGCATTGCAGCTGGAGCGGAAGATTGAAGACTCAACAAAGGCGAAGAGTTGCAGTGTTCACAAAGGCTTCGACGAGGACGTCGAAGGGATAAGTGGGGGAGAATGTAACGGACAAACTTCTAAACAAGATGTTGGATGTAATGCTTATGTCTGTCCGTTGTCTTTTGGCATGTTCATGCCTTGTATAGAATGTAAAGGGGCGGCCGAAGGCTTAATAGTCCCATTTTAGTTGGGTTGGTGGCCTCTTTAGGCTTGTAAATAAAGGTTGTGTCATGTGGACACGTTCGAGAGCTTTTCGGTCTGTAATGGACCATTTTACCCTTTGTTGTGCAACTATTCAGAGCTTGTAAAGTCTGTTTGTAATTTGCATTGTCTATGAAGTGTTTTTCGGACATGTTTGCTTGTGGATCCCGATTGAGGCGTTCTCTTTAACCCGTTCTCTCTTTTGTTGGTCCTAAGGGACAATGGGAGGCTTCGGGGAGGCTGACCTTTGCGGACGGACGCGCGAGGGTGCCGCACGCCTTAGGCAAAACCAGCTAAGGTCGTGACAGCTCGCCGCTCGCTCGCGCAGCCAAAAATGGCCAGTTTTGGCCCGTTTTGGCCAGTTTTTGGCCTGTTTTTGCGTTGCGCGGTGACCATCTTGAGCGGAGCAAAATGTCAGCCATCTCAGCACCCTGGAACCCCCCGAGTGGCACAGGGCTGGATGGGGCTTTCGTATAGCAGGGACGGTGATGCCTCTCGCTTCGCTCGCTGTCCGCCGCTCGCTGCTCGCTCGCGCAGCCAAAAATGGCCAGTTTTGGCCCGTTTTTGGGCCGTTTTGGCCTGTTTTTGGGCTGTTCTTGCGTCGCGCGGTGACCGTCGTGAGCGGAGCAAAATGTCAGCCATCTCAGCACCCTGGAACCCCCCGGGTGGCACAGGGCTGGATGGGGCTTTCGTATAGCAGGGACGGTGCTGCCTCTCGCTTCGCTCGCTGTCCGCCGCTCGCCGCTCGCTCGCGCAGCCAAAAATGGCCAGTTTTGTCCCGTTTTTGGGCCGTTTTGGCCTGTTTTTGGGCTGTTCTTGCGTCGCGCGGTGACCGTCGTGAGCGGAGCAAAATGTCAGCCATCTCAGCACCCTGGAACCCCCCGGGTGGCACAGGGCTGGATGGGGCTTTCGTATAGCAGGGACGGTGCTGCCTCTCGCTTCGCTCGCTGTCCGCCGCTCGCCGCTCGCTCGCGCAGCCAAAAATGGCCAGTTTTGGCCCGTTTTTGGGCCGTTTTGGCCAGTTTTTGGCCTGTTCTTGCGTCGCGCGGTGACCGTCGTGAGCGGAGCAAAATGTCAGCCATCTCAGCACCCTGGAACCCCCCGGGTGGCACAGGGCTGGATGGGGCTTTCGTATAGCAGGGACGGTGCTGCCTCTCGCTTCGCTCGCTGTTCGCCGCTCGCCGCTCGCTCGCGCAGCCAAAAATGGCCAGTTTTGGCCCGTTTTGGCCAGTTTTTGGCCTGTTTTTGCGTTGCGCGGTGACCATCTTGAGCGGAGCAAAATGTCAGCCATCTCAGCACCCTGGAACCCCCCGGGTGGCACAGGGCTGGATGGGGCTTTCGTATAGCAGGGACGGTGATGCCTCTCGCTTCGCTCGCTGTCCGCCGCTCGCTGCTCGCTCGCGCAGCCAAAAATGGCCAGTTTTGGCCCGTTTTTGGGCCGTTTTGGCCTGTTTTTGGGCTGTTCTTGCGTCGCGCGGTGACCGTCGTGAGCGGAGCAAAATGTCAGCCATCTCAGCACCCTGGAACCCCCCGGGTGGCACAGGGCTGGATGGGGCTTTCGTATAGCAGGGACGGTGCTGCCTCTCGCTTAGCTCGCTGTCCGCCGCTCGCCGCTCGCTCGCGCAGCCAAAAATGGCCAGTTTTGTCCCGTTTTTGGGCCGTTTTGGCCTGTTTTTGGGCTGTTCTTGCGTCGCGCGGTGACCGTCGTGAGCGGAGCAAAATGTCAGCCATCTCAGCACCCTGGAACCCCCCGGGTGGCACAGGGCTGGATGGGGCTTTCGTATAGCAGGGATGGTGCTGCCTCTCGCTTCGCTCGTTGTCCGCCGCTCGCCGCTCGCTCGCGCAGCCAAAAATGGCCAGTTTTGGCCCGTTTTTGGGCCGTTTTGGCCAGTTTTTGGCCTGTTCTTGCGTCGCGCGGTGACCGTCGTGAGCGGAGCAAAATGTCAGCCATCTCAGCACCCTGGAACCCCCCGGGTGGCACAGGGCTGGATGGGGCTTTCGTATAGCAGGGACGGTGCTGCCTCTCGCTTCGCTCGCTGTCCGCCGCTCGCCGCTCGCTCGCGCAGCCAAAAATGGCCAGTTTTGGCCCGTTTTGGCCAGTTTTTGGCCTGTTTTTGCGTTGCGCGGTGACCATCTTGAGCGGAGCAAAATGTCAGCCATCTCAGCACCCTGGAACCCCCCGGGTGGCACAGGGCTGGATGGGGCTTTCGTATAGCAGGGACGGTGATGCCTCTCGCTTCGCTCGCTGTCCGCCGCTCGCTGCTCGCTCGCGCAGCCAAAAATGGCCAGTTTTGGCCCGTTTTTGGGCCGTTTTGGCCTGTTTTTGGGCTGTTCTTGCGTCGCGCGGTGACCGTCGTGAGCGGAGCAAAATGTCAGCTATCTCAGCACCCTGGAACCCCCCGGGTGGCACAGGGCTGGATGGGGCTTTCGTATA
>NW_027021348.1:195000-197500 GCF_036884655.1 Musa acuminata AAA Group | reverse complement strand
TCGCTCGCTGTCCGCCGCTCGCCGCTCGCTCGCGCAGCCAAAAATGGCCAGTTTTGGCCCGTTTTTGGGCCGTTTTGGCCAGTTTTTGGCCTGTTCTTGCGTCGCGCGGTGACCGTCGTGAGCGGAGCAAAATGTCAGCCATCTCAGCACCCTGGAACCCCCCGGGTGGCACAGGGCTGGATGGGGCTTTCGTATAGCAGGGACGGTGCTGCCTCTCGCTTCGCTCGCTGTTCGCCGCTCGCCGCTCGCTCGCGCAGCCAAAAATGGCCAGTTTTGGCCCGTTTTGGCCAGTTTTTGGCCTGTTTTTGCGTTGCGCGGTGACCATCTTGAGCGGAGCAAAATGTCAGCCATCTCAGCACCCTGGAACCCCCCGGGTGGCACAGGGCTGGATGGGGCTTTCGTATAGCAGGGACGGTGATGACTCTCGCTTCGCTCGCTGTCCGCCGCTCGCTGCTCGCTCGCGCAGCCAAAAATGGCCAGTTTTGGCCCGTTTTTGGGCCGTTTTGGCCTGTTTTTGGGCTGTTCTTGCGTCGCGCGGTGACCGTCGTGAGCGGAGCAAAATGTCAGCCATCTCAGCACCCTGGAACCCCCCGGGTGGCACAGGGCTGGATGGGGCTTTCGTATAGCAGGGACGGTGCTGCCTCTCGCTTCGCTCGCTGTCCGCCGCTCGCCGCTCGCTCGCGCAGCCAAAAATGGCCAGTTTTGTCCCGTTTTTGGGCCGTTTTGGCCTGTTTTTGGGCTGTTCTTGCGTCGCGCGGTGACCGTCGTGAGCGGAGCAAAATGTCAGCCATCTCAGCACCCTGGAACCCCCCGGGTGGCACAGGGCTGGATGGGGCTTTCGTATAGCAGGGACGGTGCTGCCTCTCGCTTCGCTCGCTGTCCGCCGCTCGCCGCTCGCTCGCGCAGCCAAAAATGGCCAGTTTTGGCCCGTTTTTGGGCCGTTTTGGCCAGTTTTTGGCCTGTTCTTGCGTCGCGCGGTGACCGTCGTGAGCGGAGCAAAATGTCAGCCATCTCAGCACCCTGGAACCCCCCGGGTGGCACAGGGCTGGATGGGGCTTTCGTATAGCAGGGACGGTGCTGCCTCTCGCTTCGCTCGCTGTTCGCCGCTCGCCGCTCGCTCGCGCAGCCAAAAATGGCCAGTTTTGGCCCGTTTTGGCCAGTTTTTGGCCTGTTTTTGCGTTGCGCGGTGACCATCTTGAGCGGAGCAAAATGTCAGCCATCTCAGCACCCTGGAACCCCCCGGGTGGCACAGGGCTGGATGGGGCTTTCGTATAGCAGGGACGGTGATGCCTCTCGCTTCGCTAGCTGTCCGCCGCTCGCTGCTCGCTCGCGCAGCCAAAAATGGCCAGTTTTGGCCCGTTTTTGGGCCGTTTTGGCCTGTTTTTGGGCTGTTCTTGCGTCGCGCGGTGACCGTCGTGAGCGGAGCAAAATGTCAGCCATCTCAGCACCCTGGAACCCCCCGGGTGGCACAGGGCTGGATGGGGCTTTCGTATAGCAGGGACGGTGCTGCCTCTCGCTTAGCTCGCTGTCCGCCGCTCGCCGCTCGCTCGCGCAGCCAAAAATGGCCAGTTTTGTCCCGTTTTTGGGCCGTTTTGGCCTGTTTTTGGGCTGTTCTTGCGTCGCGCGGTGACCGTCGTGAGCGGAGCAAAATGTCAGCCATCTCAGCACCCTGGAACCCCCCGGGTGGCACAGGGCTGGATGGGGCTTTCGTATAGCAGGGATGGTGCTGCCTCTCGCTTCGCTCGTTGTCCGCCGCTCGCCGCTCGCTCGCGCAGCCAAAAATGGCCAGTTTTGGCCCGTTTTTGGGCCGTTTTGGCCAGTTTTTGGCCTGTTCTTGCGTCGCGCGGTGACCGTCGTGAGCGGAGCAAAATGTCAGCCATCTCAGCACCCTGGAACCCCCCGGGTGGCACAGGGCTGGATGGGGCTTTCGTATAGCAGGGACGGTGCTGCCTCTCGCTTCGCTCGCTGTCCGCCGCTCGCCGCTCGCTCGCGCAGCCAAAAATGGCCAGTTTTGGCCCGTTTTGGCCAGTTTTTGGCCTGTTTTTGCGTTGCGCGGTGACCATCTTGAGCGGAGCAAAATGTCAGCCATCTCAGCACCCTGGAACCCCCCGGGTGGCACAGGGCTGGATGGGGCTTTCGTATAGCAGGGACGGTGATGCCTCTCGCTTCGCTCGCTGTCCGCCGCTCGCTGCTCGCTCGCGCAGCCAAAAATGGCCAGTTTTGGCCCGTTTTTGGGCCGTTTTGGCCTGTTTTTGGGCTGTTCTTGCGTCGCGCGGTGACCGTCGTGAGCGGAGCAAAATGTCAGCCATCTCAGCACCCTGGAACCCCCCGGGTGGCACAGGGCTGGATGGGGCTTTCGTATAGCAGGGACGGTGCTGCCTCTCGCTTAGCTCGCTGTCCGCCGCTCGCCGCTCGCTCGCGCAGCCAAAAATGGCCAGTTTTGGCCCGTTTTTGGGCCGTTTTGGCCTGTTTTTGGGCTGTTCTTGCGTCGCGCGGTGAC
>NW_027021348.1:177500-185000 GCF_036884655.1 Musa acuminata AAA Group | reverse complement strand
GGCCGCAAGGGTGCCTCACGCCTTAGGCAATTCCAGCTAAGGTCGTGACAGTGTGGTATCAGAGCGGGCAAGCTCTTCGATCGAACAGCGAACGAACTTCGCAACTTCGCCATGGCAAAGCATCGTGGCGAATCAAGCAAGACGGGGCAAGCCGGAACCTTGCCCCAAGCAGCCGCAGGTGGGCTGCATGTGCACACTCGCTCTCATGCTGTTGGAGCCGCTCACGAGGATCGCGGCAGCGAACAGGATGAGCGAGAAGTTGGCAACTCTCCGCGAGCGGAGGAAGCGCAATCTGGTGCGCTAACAGGAAAAAAGAGTCATAAGGAGAGACTCACGACGGCGGAAACCCGCCTAGATGTTCTGGAAGCGAGCATGGAGGAACTCTACCATGGCCAATAAAGACTTGTTGGGGTAGAGAGCTCGCAAGAGGAAGCGGAGTCCAGGATCGACAAGGTCGAGGCCCTAGTCGACCGACTGTCCGATGACACCAAGGACTCCGTGCAGCACTTGCAAGACGTTGTGGCGGAACTCACGGCGAAGGTGGCTATGCTCACAAGAATGCTAAATGCGGGAGGAGGCAACACCCGCGTTGCACCGCCACAAAACTTGAGGGCACCTGAGCCCCATGGATACGGAGGGGCCAGAGATGCCAAGGAGCTCGAGAACTTTCTGTTCGACATGGAGCAATACTTCCGAGCTACGAGGCCCGATTCTGAAGATACCAAAGTTTCAATAGCAACAATGTATCTGAATGGAGATGCGAAACTTTGGTGGCGAACTCGTTGGGAGGAGATCCAACAAGGTCGGTGTCGAGTCGACACATGGGAAGACTTGAAGCGGGAGTTGAGAACTCAGTTCCTACCGGAGAACACAGAGTTCGTCGCAAGAAGGAAGCTGAGACAACTCCGCCAAAGTACCACCATCCGAGACTATGTAAAGCAGTTTTCTGCACTGATGCTGGACATACAGGACATGTCCGAGAAGGACAAGTTGTTCAGCTTCCTTGATGGTCTGAAACCATGGGCTCAGCAAGAGCTGAATCGAAGGAATGTTACCGACGTGGTCGGGGCAATTGCAGCTGCAGAAAGGCTCACCGACTTCGTTTCCTCTGAAGACCCAGCGAGAAGGAAACAATCTTCAAGCAATCGCCCTCCAAAACATTCTCGAGGGAAAGATCTCGGGGGCGAACAGAAGAAGAAGAGCTCCCACAAAGGGCCGAACCCAAAAGGCAAGGCCTCAAAACCTGGAGGATGCTTCTTGTGCGGAGGACCGCACATGGTAAGGGAGTGCCCACAGAAGCAGGCACTCAACGCTTTGACAGCTTCCATCCACCCTCCCCGATCGGACAAGGGCAAAGCTGTTGCTCTTAGTTCGAGCAGCTCAGAATCCAGCAGCGACGAGGAGGAGTCGCAAGGACCCCGAATGGGAGCAATGCGTCTGTTGAACGCTATGCGGGGTCAAGTGGGGGAGAACACGAAGACGAAGGCACAAAAAGTAGGAAGCAGCGAACTAATGTATGTGGACATTAAGCTAAATGGCCAAACGACCCGTGCAATGGTGGACACGGGCGCTACCCACAACTTCATAGCCGATCGCGAAGCACAGCGACTTGGGTTGACATTGGAGAAGAGCCCAAGCCGAATGAAGGCGGTGAACTCGGAGGCCAGGCGAATCTCCGGGTTGGCGAAGGGTGTTCCTATCAAAATCGGGACTTGGAGCGGTAACACCAACATGATGGCCGTGCCACTGGACGACTTCCAAGTGATTCTTGGAATGGAGTTTATGCATGCGGCGAAGTTGGTGCCGATGCCGTTCTTAAACTCCCTATGTATGATGGGAGGCGATGACCCCTGCGTGGTTCCCGTCTCTCGGAGAGGAACCAAGGAGCCCCAACACATTTCGGCCTTACAATTGAAGAAAGGGGTGCGAAAGGGCGAACTGACATTCGTGGCTGCTATGAAGCTAGAGCCACTCAACGAAGAGGCCATTCAAGAACCTGCTGTAGTGGCGAACGTCTTGAAGGAGTTCGAAGACGTTATGCCACCCGAGTTGCCGAAGACTCTCCCACCACGCAGAGGCGTGGATCACAGTATCGAGCTAGAGCCAGGAGTGAAGCCTCCAGCGAGACCACCCTACCGCATGCCCCCGCCAGAGTTGGCCGAACTCAGGAAGCAGTTAGGTGAACTGCTAAGCGGTGGTCTCATCCGCAGCTCAAAAGCACCTTTCGGAGCTCCAGTTCTCTTCCAGAAGAAACAAGATGGGAGCCTCCGATTATGCGTCGACTATCGAGCCCTCAACAAAGTAACGGTGAAGAACAAGTATCCCATCCCGCTCATCGCGGACTTGTTCGACCAACTGGGCAAGGCCAAGTATTTCTCAAAACTCGACCTTCGGTCGGGGTATTGGCAGGTGCGCATTGCTGAAGGCGACGAAGCGAAGACTACCTGTGTGACCAGGTATGGAGCGTTTGAGTTCTTGGTGATGCCTTTCGGCTTAACCAACGCTCCGGCCACATTCTGTACTCTCATGAACCAACTATTCAAGGAGTATTTGGATAAGTTCGTGGTCGTCTACTTGGACGATATCGTCGTCTACAGCCAAACGCTCGAGGAGCACGTCAAGCACCTTCGGACGATTTTCAAGGTTCTCAGGGAGAACACTTTGTTCGTAAAAAGGGAGAAATGCTACTTTGCTCAAACTGAGATCCTATTCTTAGGGCATCGAATCGGTGGTGGCTCCATTCGGATGGACAAGTCGAAGGTGCAAGCAGTTGCGGAATGGCGAACACCAAAGAAGGTGCCAGAGTTGAGATCCTTCCTTGGATTCGTCAACTACTATCGACGCTTCATTTCAGGATATTCGAAGCGGGCAACCCCACTGACGGAGTTGCTAAAGAAGGAGCAGCCTTGGAAGTGGTCTGACAAATGTGAGATAGCATTCCAAGATCTGAAGGCTGCTGTTCTGGAAGAACCAGTACTCAAATTGCCAAACTATGGAGAGCCCTTTGAAGTCCATACCGATGCTTCGGACTGTGCTATCGGTGGAGTACTCATGCAAGAAGGTCATCCGGTGGCCTACGAGAGCCGCAAACTCAACGAGACCGAGAGGCGGTATCCAGTGCATGAGAAGGAGATGACAGCGGTGATCCACTGCCTACGAGTTTGGCGACACTACCTCCTCGGGTCGCGATTTGTGCTGAGGACAGACAACATCGCCCTGAGTTATTTCCAAACTCAGAAGAAGCTCTCCCCAAAGCAAGCACGGTGGCAGGACTTCCTGGCTGAATTTGATATGGCAATGGAATACAAGCCCGGGAAGGCGAATGTCGTGGCCGATGCGCTGAGTCGGAAGGTGGAGTGCGTGAATGCTGCACAACTGGAGGGCAGAGGCCAAACAAGTCAGTTACATTCCAACTTCCTTTCTCGAATCAGAGATGGACTGTATAGTGATCCCCAGGCAGTTATCCTGATGCAGCTCATCAAAGAAGGCAAGGCACGACGATTTTGGGTCCAGGAGGGACTTGTTTACACAAAAGGGAATAGAGTTTATGTTCCCCGAGTGGACAATTTAAGGCGTGAACTCTTGAAAGAGTGTCACGATTCCCTTTGGGCTGGACATCCCGGCATTCACAGAACATTGGCTCTCGTGGAGAGGGCCTTCTACTGGCCAAAGATGGGGATTGATGTGGAGGAGTATGTTCGAACATGCCTTACTTGCCAACAAGACAAGGTGGAGCAACGGAAGCCGGTGGGACTTTTGGAGCCGTTGCCTGTACCAGAAAGGCCATGGGAGAGCATTTCCTTAGACTTCATATCTAGCTTGCCGCCTGTAGGGGGACTTGGATCGATACTTGTGGTGGTCGATCGGTTTTCAAAGTATGCAACTTTCATTGCTGCTCCCCTACACTGTTCAGCTGAAGAGGCGGCCAGACTGATGATGAAGGGTGTAGTGAAGTATTGGGGAGTCCCACACAATATTGTTAGTGATCGAGACGCTCGGTTCCTGGGACGATTCTGGACCGAGCTATTCAAATTGTTGGGGTCAAAGTTATACTTCTCTACAAGCCTCCACCCCCAGACGGATGGTCAAACTGAAAGAATAAATTCGCTCTTAGAGCAGTATCTCCGGCACTACGTGAGTGCCAATCAACGAGATTGGGTGAAGCTGTTGGACATCGCCCAATTCTCCTACAACTTGCAGCGGAGCTCTGCATCCAACAAGAGCCCCTTCGAAATTATCACAGGACAACAACCGTCGACTCCGCACACTATGGCAATTGGTTATACTGGGAGTAGTCCATCAGCCTACCATTTCGCAAAGGAGTGGCATCGAAATGCCGATATTGCGCGGGCTTACTTGGAGAAGGCGGCAAAACGGATGAAGAAGTGGGCAGACTTGGGAAGGCGACCACAAGAGTTCAAAGTTGGCGATTTGGTGTTGGTAAAGCTCCAACCAGCATCACTCCAATTCTTCAGGAAAAGAGTCCACAAAGGATTGGTGCGTAAGTATGAAGGGCCCTTCCCAATTATCAGCAGAGTAGGCAATGTTTCTTACAAGTTGCAGCTGCCGGCGTGGTTCAAAATTCACAACGTTCTTCACGCCAGCAACCTGAAGGCCTACCATTCGGATCCGCAAGATGCTTCTCGAAGTATTCCAACTCGGCTACCTCCCATCACAGCCTCCTACGAGAAGCGAGTGGAAACCATTCTGGCGGATCGCAAGATAAAGCTACCCAACGGAGCGGAGCAGACAGAGTACTTGGTGAAGTGGCGAAAGCTTCCCCGAACTGAAGCCAGTTGGGAGCCTGAAGATGCCCTGCGACATGAAGAAGAAGTCATCAACAACTACCAACAAGCGTCGACGAGGGCGTCGACAGTTTAAGTGGGGGAGAATGTCACGAACGGTCGTCGCGCACCCGCAACAACTCCGTTCAACGAACCGTTCGTCGCTCGCACCCGCATGTACAGCTGCTTGACAGCATGTTTTCTTATGGTTTTGGGTCATTTTGCTTGTAAATATGTAAGTTCGAACAAGCTGCAGCGTTGCAAAGCGACCGTTCACCAAACCGAGCAAAACAGCCCCAAAACAGCCCAAAACGGAGCCGTTTTCGCGTGCCGCGGGAGGTGAGCGGAGTGCTGCCTCCGCTCACCAAAATGTCAGCCAGCTCAGACCCCAGGAACCCCCCGGGTGGCACATGGCTGGATGGGGCTTCGGTTATATACCGGGCGTTGAACACTCTTTCGCAAGTTCGCACGTGACCTTTACGGGAACTTGGTGTTGCGTCCGGGACCAGGTGAGCGGCTGTTTGTGGGCTTGCAGCTGTTCGTTCATCCGTGAAAGCCTTGTTTTCCTCCCTCTCCCTCTTTTCTCTTGTGCACACAAGGTGTTCGACGATTTGCTTGTAAAGCTTCCCTTTTCGCGAGACTTCGGGACTTGTCCGTTGCTCGTTCTTTCGATCTAACTTTCTTTCTCTTTTACAGGTCCTTCGGGACCTGCGAGAGGTTACAAAGTGGCTGATCCTTGCGGAGCAAGATCGCAAGGGCAAAGCGCGACTTAGGCAACGCAAGCTAAGTTCGCGTCTTTGCAACGAGGGTGACCCGCGACTTAGGCAACGCAAGCTAAGTTCGCGTCTTCGGCCGCAAGGGTGCCTCACGCCTTAGGCAATTCCAGCTAAGGTCGTGACAGCGCGGTGACCGTCGTGAGCGGAGCAAAATGTCAGCCATCTCAGCACCCTGGAACCCCCCGGGTGGCACAGGGCTGGATGGGGCTTTCGTATAGCAGGGACGGTGCTGCCTCTCGCTTCGCTCGCTGTTCGCCGCTCGCCGCTCGCTCGCGCAGCCAAAAATGGCCAGTTTTGGCCCGTTTTGGCCAGTTTTTGGCCTGTTTTTGCGTTGCGCGGTGACCATCTTGAGCGGAGCAAAATGTCAGCCATCTCAGCACCCTGGAACCCCCCGGGTGGCACAGGGCTGGATGGGGCTTTCGTATAGCAGGGACGGTGATGCCTCTCGCTTCGCTCGCTGTCCGCCGCTCGCTGCTCGCTCGCGCAGCCAAAAATGGCCAGTTTTGGCCCGTTTTTGGGCCGTTTTGGCCTGTTTTTGGGCTGTTCTTGCGTCGCGCGGTGACCGTCGTGAGCGGAGCAAAATGTCAGCCATCTCAGCACCCTGGAACCCCCCGGGTGGCACAGGGCTGGATGGGGCTTTCGTATAGCAGGGACGGTGCTGCCTCTCGCTTAGCTCGCTGTCCGCCGCTCGCCGCTCGCTCGCGCAGCCAAAAATGGCCAGTTTTGTCCCGTTTTTGGGCCGTTTTGGCCTGTTTTTGGGCTGTTCTTGCGTCGCGCGGTGACCGTCGTGAGCGGAGCAAAATGTCAGCCATCTCAGCACCCTGGAACCCCCCGGGTGGCACAGGGCTGGATGGGGCTTTCGTATAGCAGGGATGGTGCTGCCTCTCGCTTCGCTCGTTGTCCGCCGCTCGCCGCTCGCTCGCGCAGCCAAAAATGGCCAGTTTTGGCCCGTTTTTGGGCCGTTTTGGCCAGTTTTTGGCCTGTTCTTGCGTCGCGCGGTGACCGTCGTGAGCGGAGCAAAATGTCAGCCATCTCAGCACCCTGGAACCCCCTGGGTGGCACAGGGCTGGATGGGGCTTTCGTATAGCAGGGACGGTGCTGCCTCTCGCTTCGCTCGCTGTCCGCCGCTCGCCGCTCGCTCGCGCAGCCAAAAATGGCCAGTTTTGGCCCGTTTTGGCCAGTTTTTGGCCTGTTTTTGCGTTGCGCGGTGACCATCTTGAGCGGAGCAAAATGTCAGCCATCTCAGCACCCTGGAACCCCCCGGGTGGCACAGGGCTGGATGGGGCTTTCGTATAGCAGGGACGGTGATGCCTCTCGCTTCGCTCGCTGTCCGCCGCTCGCTGCTCGCTCGCGCAGCCAAAAATGGCCAGTTTTGGCCCGTTTTTGGGCAGTTTTGGCCAGTTTTTGGCCTGTTCTTGCGTTGCACGGTGACCGTCGTGAGCGGAGCAAAATGACAGCCATCTCAGCACCCTGGAACCCCCCGGGTGGCACAGGGCTGGATGGGGCTTTCGTATAGCAGGGACGGTGCTGCCTCTCGCTTCGCTCGCTGTCCGCCGCTCGCCGCTCGCTCGCGCAGCCAAAAATGGCCAGTTTTGGCCCGTTTTTGGGCCGGTTTGGCCAGTTTTTGGCCTGTTCTTGCGTCGCGCGGTGACCGTCGTGAGCGGAGCAAAATGTCAGCCATCTCAGCACCCTGGAACCCCCCGGGTGGCACAGGGCTGGATGGGGCTTTCGTATAGCAGGGACGGTGCTGCCTCTCGCTTCGCTCGCTGTTCGCCGCTCGCTCGCGCAGCCAAAAATGGCCAGTTTTGGCCCGTTTTTGGGCCGTTTTGGCCAGTTTTTGGCCTGTTCTTGCGTTGCGCGGTGACCGTCGTGAGCGGAGCAAAATGTCAGCCATCTCAGCACCCTGGAACCCCCCGGGTGGCACAGGGCTGGATGGGGCT
>NW_027021348.1:145000-147500 GCF_036884655.1 Musa acuminata AAA Group | reverse complement strand
GCAGGGACGGTGATGCCTCTCGCTTCGCTCGCTGTCCGCCGCTCGCTGCTCGCTCGCGCAGCCAAAAATGGCCAGTTTTGGCCCGTTTTTGGGCCGTTTTGGCCTGTTTTTGGGCTGTTCTTGCGTCGCGCGGTGACCGTCGTGAGCGGAGCAAAATGTCAGCCATCTCAGCACCCTGGAACCCCCCGGGTGGCACAGGGCTGGATGGGGCTTTCGTATAGCAGGGACGGTGCTGCCTCTCGCTTCGCTCGCTGTCCGCCGCTCGCCGCTCGCTCGCGCAGCCAAAAATGGCCAGTTTTGTCCCGTTTTTGGGCCGTTTTGGCCTGTTTTTGGGCTGTTCTTGCGTCGCGCGGTGACCGTCGTGAGCGGAGCAAAATGTCAGCCATCTCAGCACCCTGGAACCCCCCGGGTGGCACAGGGCTGGATGGGGCTTTCGTATAGCAGGGACGGTGCTGCCTCTCGCTTCGCTCGCTGTCCGCCGCTCGCCGCTCGCTCGCGCAGCCAAAAATGGCCAGTTTTGGCCCGTTTTTGGGCCGTTTTGGCCAGTTTTTGGCCTGTTCTTGCGTCGCGCGGTGACCGTCGTGAGCGGAGCAAAATGTCAGCCATCTCAGCACCCTGGAACCCCCCGGGTGGCACAGGGCTGGATGGGGCTTTCGTATAGCAGGGACGGTGCTGCCTCTCGCTTCGCTCGCTGTTCGCCGCTCGCCGCTCGCTCGCGCAGCCAAAAATGGCCAGTTTTGGCCCGTTTTGGCCAGTTTTTGGCCTGTTTTTGCGTTGCGCGGTGACCATCTTGAGCGGAGCAAAATGTCAGCCATCTCAGCACCCTGGAACCCCCCGGGTGGCACAGGGCTGGATGGGGCTTTCGTATAGCAGGGACGGTGATGCCTCTCGCTTCGCTCGCTGTCCGCCGCTCGCTGCTCGCTCGCGCAGCCAAAAATGGCCAGTTTTGGCCCGTTTTTGGGCCGTTTTGGCCTGTTTTTGGGCTGTTCTTGCGTCGCGCGGTGACCGTCGTGAGCGGAGCAAAATGTCAGCCATCTAAGCACCCTGGAACCCCCCGGGTGGCACAGGGCTGGATGGGGCTTTCGTATAGCAGGGACGGTGCTGCCTCTCGCTTAGCTCGCTGTCCGCCGCTCGCCGCTCGCTCGCGCAGCCAAAAATGGCCAGTTTTGTCCCGTTTTTGGGCCGTTTTGGCCTGTTTTTGGGCTGTTCTTGCGTCGCGCGGTGACCGTCGTGAGCGGAGCAAAATGTCAGCCATCTCAGCACCCTGGAACCCCCCGGGTGGCACAGGGCCGGATGGGGCTTTCGTATAGCAGGGATGGTGCTGCCTCTCGCTTCGCTCGTTGTCCGCCGCTCGCCGCTCGCTCGCGCAGCCAAAAATGGCCAGTTTTGGCCCGTTTTTGGGCCGTTTTGGCCAGTTTTTGGCCTGTTCTTGCGTCGCGCGGTGACCGTCGTGAGCGGAGCAAAATGTCAGCCATCTCAGCACCCTGGAACCCCCTGGGTGGCACAGGGCTGGATGGGGCTTTCGTATAGCAGGGACGGTGCTGCCTCTCGCTTCGCTCGCTGTCCGCCGCTCGCCGCTCGCTCGCGCAGCCAAAAATGGCCAGTTTTGGGCCGTTTTGGCCTGTTTTTGGGCTGTTCTTGCGTCGCGCGGTGACCGTCGTGAGCGGAGCAAAATGTCAGCCATCTCAGCACCCTGGAACCCCCCGGGTGGCACAGGGCTGGATGGGGCTTTCGTATAGCAGGGATGGTGCTGCCTCTCGCTTCGCTCGTTGTCCGCCGCTCGCCGCTCGCTCGCGCAGCCAAAAATGGCCAGTTTTGGCCCGTTTTTGGGCCGTTTTGGCCAGTTTTTGGCCTGTTCTTGCGTCGCGCGGTGACCGTCGTGAGCGGAGCAAAATGTCAGCCATCTCAGCACCCTGGAACCCCCTGGGTGGCACAGGGCTGGATGGGGCTTTCGTATAGCAGGGACGGTGCTGCCTCTCGCTTCGCTCGCTGTCCGCCGCTCGCCGCTCGCTCGCGCAGCCAAAAATGGCCAGTTTTGGCCCGTTTTTGGGCCGGTTTGGCCAGTTTTTGGCCTGTTCTTGCGTCGCGCGGTGACCGTCGTGAGCGGAGCAAAATGTCAGCCATCTCAGCACCCTGGAACCCCCCGGGTGGCACAGGGCTGGATGGGGCTTTCGTATAGCAGGGACGGTGCTGCCTCTCGCTTCGCTCGCTGTTCGCCGCTCGCTCGCGCAGCCAAAAATGGCCAGTTTTGGCCCGTTTTTGGGCCGTTTTGGCCAGTTTTTGGCCTGTTCTTGCGTTGCGCGGTGACCGTCGTGAGCGGAGCAAAATGTCAGCCATCTCATCACCCTGGAACCCCCTGGGTGGCACAGGGCTGGATGGGGCTTTCGTATAGCAGGGACTGTGCTGCCTCTCGCTTTGCTTGCTGTCCGTCGCTCGCCGCTCGCTCGCGCAGCCAAAAATGGCCAGTTTTGGCCCCTCTTTGGGCTGTTTTGGCCCTTTT
>NW_027021348.1:135000-137500 GCF_036884655.1 Musa acuminata AAA Group | reverse complement strand
CGTTTTTGGGCCGTTTTGGCCAGTTTTTGGCCTGTTTTTGCGTTGCGCGGTGACCGTCTTGAGCGGAGCAAAATGTCAGCCATCTCAGCACCCTGGAACCCCCCGGGTGGCACAGGGCTGGATGGGGCTTTCGTATAGCAGGGACGGTGCTGCCTCTCGCTTCGCTCGCTGTCCGCCGCTCGCCGCTCGCTCGCGCAGCCAAAAATGGCCAGTTTTGTCCCGTTTTTGGGCCGTTTTGGCCAGTTTTTGGCCTGTTCTTGCGTCGCGCGGTGACCGTCGTGAGCGGAGCAAAATGTCAGCCATCTCAGCACCCTGGAACCCCCCGGGTGGCACAGGGCTGGATGGGGCTTTCGTATAGCAGGGACGGTGCTGCCTCTCGCTTCGCTCGCTGTCCGCCGCTCGCCGCTCGCTCGCGCAGCCAAAAATGGCCAGTTTTGGCCCGTTTTTGGGCCGTTTTGGCCAGTTTTTGGCCTGTTCTTGCGTCGCGCGGTGACTGTCGTGAGCGGAGCAAAATGTCAGCCATCTCAGCGCCCTGGAACCCCCCGGGTGGCACAGGGCTGGATGGGGCTTTCGTATAGCAGGGACGGAGCTGCCTCTCGCTTCGCTCGCTGTTCGCCGCTCGCCGCTCGCTCGCGCAGCCAAAAATGGCCAGTTTTGGCCCGTTTTGGCCAGTTTTTGGCCTGTTTTTGCGTTGCGCGGTGACCATCTTGAGCGGAGCAAAATGTCAGCCATCTCAGCACCCTGGAACCCCCCGGGTGGCACAGGGCTGGATGGGGCTTTCGTATAGCAGGGACGGTGATGCCTCTCGCTTCGCTCGCTGTCCGCCGCTCGCTGCTCGCTCGCGCAGCCAAAAATGGCCAGTTTTGGCCCGTTTTTGGGCCGTTTTGGCCTGTTTTTGGGCTGTTCTTGCGTCGCGCGGTGACCGTCGTGAGCGGAGCAAAATGTCAGCCATCTCAGCACCCTGGAACCCCCCGGGTGGCACAGGGCTGGATGGGGCTTTCGTATAGCAGGGACGGTGCTGCCTCTCGCTTCGCTCGCTGTCCGCCGCTCGCCGCTCGCTCGCGCAGCCAAAAATGGCCAGTTTTGTCCCGTTTTTGGGCCGTTTTGGCCTGTTTTTGGGCTGTTCTTGCGTCGCGCGGTGACCGTCGTGAGCGGAGCAAAATGTCAGCCATCTCAGCACCCTGGAACCCCCCGGGTGGCACAGGGCTGGATGGGGCTTTCGTATAGCAGGGACGGTGCTGCCTCTCGCTTCGCTCGCTGTCCGCCGCTCGCCGCTCGCTCGCGCAGCCAAAAATGGCCAGTTTTGGCCCGTTTTTGGGCCGTTTTGGCCAGTTTTTGGCCTGTTCTTGCGTCGCGCGGTGACCGTCGTGAGCGGAGCAAAATGTCAGCCATCTCAGCACCCTGGAACCCCCCGGGTGGCACAGGGCTGGATGGGGCTTTCGTATAGCAGGGACGGTGCTGCCTCTCGCTTCGCTCGCTGTTCGCCGCTCGCCGCTCGCTCGCGCAGCCAAAAATGGCCAGTTTTGGCCCGTTTTGGCCAGTTTTTGGCCTGTTTTTGCGTTGCGCGGTGACCATCTTGAGCGGAGCAAAATGTCAGCCATCTCAGCACCCTGGAACCCCCCGGGTGGCACAGGGCTGGATGGGGCTTTCGTATAGCAGGGACGGTGATGCCTCTCGCTTCGCTCGCTGTCCGCCGCTCGCTGCTCGCTCGCGCAGCCAAAAATGGCCAGTTTTGGCCCGTTTTTGGGCCGTTTTGGCCTGTTTTTGGGCTGTTCTTGCGTCGCGCGGTGACCGTCGTGAGCGGAGCAAAATGTCAGCCATCTCAGCACCCTGGAACCCCCCGGGTGGCACAGGGCTGGATGGGGCTTTCGTATAGCAGGGACGGTGCTGCCTCTCGCTTAGCTCGCTGTCCGCCGCTCGCCGCTCGCTCGCGCAGCCAAAAATGGCCAGTTTTGTCCCGTTTTTGGGCCGTTTTGGCCTGTTTTTGGGCTGTTCTTGCGTCGCGCGGTGACCGTCGTGAGCGGAGCAAAATGTCAGCCATCTCAGCACCCTGGAACCCCCCGGGTGGCACAGGGCTGGATGGGGCTTTCGTATAGCAGGGATGGTGCTGCCTCTCGCTTCGCTCGTTGTCCGCCGCTCGCCGCTCGCTCGCGCAGCCAAAAATGGCCAGTTTTGGCCCGTTTTTGGGCCGTTTTGGCCAGTTTTTGGCCTGTTCTTGCGTCGCGCGGTGACCGTCGTGAGCGGAGCAAAATGTCAGCCATCTCAGCACCCTGGAACCCCCTGGGTGGCACAGGGCTGGATGGGGCTTTCGTATAGCAGGGACGGTGCTGCCTCTCGCTTCGCTCGCTGTCCGCCGCTCGCCGCTCGCTCGCGCAGCCAAAAATGGCCAGTTTTGGCCCGTTTTGGCCAGTTTTTGGCCTGTTTTTGCGTTGCGCGGTGACCATCTTGAGCGGAGCAAAATGTCAGCCATCTCAGCACCCTGGAACCCCCCGGGTGGCAC
>NW_027021348.1:117500-125000 GCF_036884655.1 Musa acuminata AAA Group | reverse complement strand
AGTCCCCCTACAGGCGGCAAGCTAGATATGAAGTCTAAGGAAATGCTCTCCCATGGCCTTTCTGGTACAGGCAACGGCTCCAAAAGTCCCACCGGCTTCCGTTGCTCCACCTTGTCTTGTTGGCAAGTAAGGCATGTTCGAACATACTCCTCCACATCAATCCCCATCTTTGGCCAGTAGAAGGCCCTCTCCACGAGAGCCAATGTTCTGTGAATGCCGGGATGTCCAGCCCAAAGGGAATCGTGACACTCTTTCAAGAGTTCACGCCTTAAATTGTCCACTCGGGGAACATAAACTCTATTCCCTTTTGTGTAAACAAGTCCCTCCTGGCCCCAAAATCGTCGTGCCTTGCCTTCTTTGATGAGCTGCATCAGGATAACTGCCTGGGGATCACTATACAGTCCATCTCTGATTCGAGAAAGGAAGTTGGAATGTAACTGACTTGTTTGGCCTCTGCCCTCCAGTTGTGCAGCATTCACGCACTCCACCTTCCGACTCAGCGCATCGGCCACGACATTCGCCTTCCCGGGCTTGTATTCCATTGCCATATCAAATTCAGCCAGGAAGTCCTGCCACCGTGCTTGCTTTGGGGAGAGCTTCTTCTGAGTTTGGAAATAACTCAGGGCGATGTTGTCTGTCCTCAGCACAAATCGCGACCCGAGGAGGTAGTGTCGCCAAACTCGTAGGCAGTGGATCACCGCTGTCATCTCCTTCTCATGCACTGGATACCGCCTCTCGGTCTCGTTGAGTTTGCGGCTCTCGTAGGCCACCGGATGACCTTCTTGCATGAGTACTCCACCAATAGCAAAGTCCGAAGCATCGGTATGGACTTCAAAGGGCTCTCCATAGTTTGGCAATTTGAGCACTGGTTCTTCCAGAACAGCAGCCTTCAGATCTTGGAATGCTATCTCACATTTGTCAGACCACTTCCAAGGCTGCTCCTTCTTCAGCAACTCCGTCAGTGGGGTTGCCCGCTTCGAATATCCTGAAATGAAGCGTCGATAGTAGTTGACGAATCCAAGGAAGGATCTCAACTCTGGCACCTTCTTTGGTGTTCGCCATTCCGCAACTGCTTGCACCTTCGACTTGTCCATCCGAATGGAGCCACCACCGATTCGATGCCCTAAGAATAGGATCTCAGTTTGAGCAAAGTAGCATTTCTCCCTTTTTACGAACAAAGTGTTCTCCCTGAGAACCTTGAAAATCGTCCGAAGGTGCTTGACGTGCTCCTCGAGCGTTTGGCTGTAGACGACGATATCGTCCAAGTAGACGACCACGAACTTATCCAAATACTCCTTGAATAGTTGGTTCATGAGAGTACAGAATGTGGCCGGAGCGTTGGTTAAGCCAAAAGGCATCACCAAGAACTCAAACGCTCCATACCTGGTCACACAGGTAGTCTTCGCTTCGTCGCCTTCAGCAATGCGCACCTGCCAATACCCCGACCGAAGGTCGAGTTTTGAGAAATACTTGGCCTTGCCCAGTTGGTCGAACAAGTCCGCGATGAGCGGGATGGGATACTTGTTCTTCACCGTTACTTTGTTGAGGGCTCGATAGTCGACGCATAATCGGAGGCTCCCATCTTGTTTCTTCTGGAAGAGAACTGGAGCTCCGAAAGGTGCTTTTGAGCTGCGGATGAGACCACCGCTTAGCAGTTCACCTAACTGCTTCCTGAGTTCGGCCAACTCTGGCGGGGGCATGCGGTAGGGTGGTCTCGCTGGAGGCTTCACTCCTGGCTCCAGCTCGATACTGTGATCCACGCCTCTGCGTGGTGGGAGAGTCTTCGGCAACTCGGGTGGCATAACGTCTTCGAACTCCTTCAAGACGTTCGCCACTACAGCAGGTTCTTGAATGGCCTCTTCGTTGAGTGGCTCTAGCTTCATAGCAGCCACGAATGTCAGTTCGCCCTTTCGCACCCCTTTCTTCAATTGTAAGGCCGAAATGTGTTGGGGCTCCTTGGTTCCTCTCCGAGAGACGGGAACCACGCAGGGGTCATCGCCTCCCATCATACATAGGGAGTTTAAGAACGGCATCGGCACCAACTTCGCCGCATGCATAAACTCCATTCCAAGAATCACTTGGAAGTCGTCCAGTGGCACGGCCATCATGTTGGTGTTACCGCTCCAAGTCCCGATTTTGATAGGAACACCCTTCGCCAACCCGGAGATTCGCCTGGCCTCCGAGTTCACCGCCTTCATTCGGCTTGGGCTCTTCTCCAATGTCAACCCAAGTCGCTGTGCTTCGCGATCGGCTATGAAGTTGTGGGTAGCGCCCGTGTCCACCATTGCACGGGTCGTTTGGCCATTTAGCTTAATGTCCACATACATTAGTTCGCTGCTTCCTGCTTTTTGTGCCTTCGTCTTCGTGTTCTCCCCCACTTGACCCCGCATAGCGTTCAACAGACGCATTGCTCCCATTCGGGGTCCTTGCGACTCCTCCTCGTCGCTGCTGGATTCTGAGCTGCTCGAACTAAGAGCAACAGCTTTGCCCTTGTCCGATCGGGGAGGGTGGATGGAAGCTGTCAAAGCGTTGAGTGCCTGCTTCTGTGGGCACTCCCTTACCATGTGCGGTCCTCCGCACAAGAAGCATCCTCCAGGTTTTGAGGCCTTGCCTTTTGGGTTCGGCCCTTTGTGGGAGCTCTTCTTCTTCTGTTCGCCCCCGAGATCTTTCCCTCGAGAATGTTTTGGAGGGCGATTGCTTGAAGATTGTTTCCTTCTCGCTGGGTCTTCAGAGGAAACGAAGTCGGTGAGCCTTTCTGCAGCTGCAATTGCCCCGACCACGTCGGTAACATTCCTTCGATTCAGCTCTTGCTGAGCCCATGGTTTCAGACCATCAAGGAAGCTGAACAACTTGTCCTTCTCGGACATGTCCTGTATGTCCAGCATCAGTGCAGAAAACTGCTTTACATAGTCTCGGATGGTGGTACTTTGGCGGAGTTGTCTCAACTTCCTTCTTGCGACGAACTCTGTGTTCTCCGGTAGGAACTGAGTTCTCAACTCCCGCTTCAAGTCTTCCCATGTGTCGACTCGACACCGACCTTGTTGGATCTCCTCCCAACGAGTTCGCCACCAAAGTTTCGCATCTCCATTCAGATACATTGTTGCTATTGAGACTTTGGTATCTTCAGAATCGGGCCTCGTAGCTCGGAAGTATTGCTCCATGTCGAACAGAAAGTTCTCGAGCTCCTTGGCATCTCTGGCCCCTCCGTATCCATGGGGCTCAGGTGCCCTCAAGTTTTGTGGCGGTGCAACGCGGGTGTTGCCTCCTCCCGCATTTAGCATTCTTGTGAGCATAGCCACCTTCGCCGTGAGTTCCGCCACAACGTCTTGCAAGTGCTGCACGGAGTCCTTGGTGTCATCGGACAGTCGGTCGACTAGGGCCTCGACCTTGTCGATCCTGGACTCCGCTTCCTCTTGCGAGCTCTCTACCCCAACAAGTCTTTGTTGGCCATGGTAGAGTTCCTCCATGCTCGCTTCCAGAACATCTAGGCGGGTTTCCGCCGTCGTGAGTCTCTCCTTATGACTCTTTTTTCCTGTTAGCGCACCAGATTGCGCTTCCTCCGCTCGCGGAGAGTTGCCAACTTCTCGCTCATCCTGTTCGCTGCCGCGATCCTCGTGAGCGGCTCCAACAGCATGAGAGCGAGTGTGCACATGCAGCCCACCTGCGGCTGCTTGGGGCAAGGTTCCGGCTTGCCCCGTCTTGCTTGATTCGCCACGATGCTTTGCCATGGCGAAGTTGCGAAGTTCGTTCGCTGTTCGATCGAAGAGCTTGCCCGCTCTGATACCACAATGTCACGACCTTAGCTGGAATTGCCTAAGGCGTGAGGCACCCTTGCGGCCAAAGACGCGAACTTAGCTTGCGTTGCCTAAGTCGCGGGTCACCCTCGTTGCAAAGACGCGAAACTTAGCTTGCGTTGCCTAAGTCGCGCTTTGCCCTTGCGATCTTGCTCCGCAAGGATCAGCCACTTTGTAACCTCTCGCAGGTCCCGAAGGACCTGTAAAAGAGAAAGAAAGTTAGATCGAAAGAACGAGCAACGGACAAGTCCCGAAGTCTCGCGAAAAGGGAAGCTTTACAAGCAAATCGTCGAACACCTTGTGTGCACAAGAGAAAAGAGGGAGGGGGAGAAAAACAAGGCTTTCAAGGATGAACGAACAGCTGCAAGCCCACAAACAGCCGCTCACCTGGTCCCGGACGCAACACCAAGTTCCCGTAAAGGTCACGTGCGAACTTGCGAAAGAGTGTTCAACGCCCGGTATATAACCGAAGCCCCATCCAGCCATGTGCCACCCGGGGGGTTCCTGGGGTCTGAGCTGGCTGACATTTTGGTGAGCGGAGGCAGCACTCCGCTCACCTCCCGCGGCACGCGAAAACGGCTCCGTTTTGGGCTGTTTTGGGGCTGTTTTGCTCGGTTTGGTGAACGGTCGCTTTGCAACGCTGCAGCTTGTTCGAACTTACATATTTACAAGCAAAATGACCCAAAACCATAAGAAAACATGCTGTCAAGCAGCTGTACATGCGGGTGCGAGCGACGAACGGTTCGTTGAACGGAGTTGTTGCGGGTGCGCGACGACCGTTCGTGACAGGGTGGCACAGGGCTGGATGGGGCTTTCGTATAGCAGGGAAGGTGCTGCCTCTCGCTTCGCTCGCTGTCCGCCGCTCGCCGCTCGCTCGCCCAGCCAAAAATGGCCAGTTTTGGCCCGTTTTTGGGCCGTTTTGGCCAGTTTTTGGCCTGTTTTTGCGTTGCGCGGTGACCGTCTTGAGCGGAGCAAAATGTCAGCCATCTCAGCACCCTGGAACCCCCCGGGTGGCACAGGGCTGGATGGGGCTTTCGTATAGCAGGGACGGTGCTGCCTCTCGCTTCGCTCGCTGTCCGCCGCTCGCCGCTCGCTCGCGCAGCCAAAAATGGCCAGTTTTGTCCCGTTTTTGGGCCGTTTTGGCCAGTTTTTGGCCTGTTCTTGCGTCGCGCGGTGACCGTCGTGAGCGGAGCAAAATGTCAGCCATCTCAGCACCCTGGAACCCCCCGGGTGGCACAGGGCTGGATGGGGCTTTCGTATAGCAGGGACGGTGCTGCCTCTCGCTTCGCTCGCTGTCCGCCGCTCGCCGCTCGCTCGCGCAGCCAAAAATGGCCAGTTTTGGCCCGTTTTTGGGCCGTTTTGGCCAGTTTTTGGCCTGTTCTTGCGTCGCGCGGTGACTGTCGTGAGCGGAGCAAAATGTCAGCCATCTCAGCGCCCTGGAACCCCCCGGGTGGCACAGGGCTGGATGGGGCTTTCGTATAGCAGGGACGGAGCTGCCTCTCGCTTCGCTCGCTGTTCGCCGCTCGCCGCTCGCTCGCGCAGCCAAAAATGGCCAGTTTTGGCCCGTTTTGGCCAGTTTTTGGCCTGTTTTTGCGTTGCGCGGTGACCATCTTGAGCGGAGCAAAATGTCAGCCATCTCAGCACCCTGGAACCCCCCGGGTGGCACAGGGCTGGATGGGGCTTTCGTATAGCAGGGACGGTGATGCCTCTCGCTTCGCTCGCTGTCCGCCGCTCGCTGCTCGCTCGCGCAGCCAAAAATGGCCAGTTTTGGCCCGTTTTTGGGCCGTTTTGGCCTGTTTTTGGGCTGTTCTTGCGTCGCGCGGTGACCGTCGTGAGCGGAGCAAAATGTCAGCCATCTCAGCACCCTGGAACCCCCCGGGTGGCACAGGGCTGGATGGGGCTTTCGTATAGCAGGGACGGTGCTGCCTCTCGCTTCGCTCGCTGTCCGCCGCTCGCCGCTCGCTCGCGCAGCCAAAAATGGCCAGTTTTGTCCCGTTTTTGGGCCGTTTTGGCCTGTTTTTGGGCTGTTCTTGCGTCGCGCGGTGACCGTCGTGAGCGGAGCAAAATGTCAGCCATCTCAGCACCCTGGAACCCCCCGGGTGGCACAGGGCTGGATGGGGCTTTCGTATAGCAGGGACGGTGCTGCCTCTCGCTTCGCTCGCTGTCCGCCGCTCGCCGCTCGCTCGCGCAGCCAAAAATGGCCAGTTTTGGCCCGTTTTTGGGCCGTTTTGGCCAGTTTTTGGCCTGTTCTTGCGTCGCGCGGTGACCGTCGTGAGCGGAGCAAAATGTCAGCCATCTCAGCACCCTGGAACCCCCCGGGTGGCACAGGGCTGGATGGGGCTTTCGTATAGCAGGGACGGTGCTGCCTCTCGCTTCGCTCGCTGTTCGCCGCTCGCCGCTCGCTCGCGCAGCCAAAAATGGCCAGTTTTGGCCCGTTTTGGCCAGTTTTTGGCCTGTTTTTGCGTTGCGCGGTGACCATCTTGAGCGGAGCAAAATGTCAGCCATCTCAGCACCCTGGAACCCCCCGGGTGGCACAGGGCTGGATGGGGCTTTCGTATAGCAGGGACGGTGATGCCTCTCGCTTCGCTCGCTGTCCGCCGCTCGCTGCTCGCTCGCGCAGCCAAAAATGGCCAGTTTTGGCCCGTTTTTGGGCCGTTTTGGCCTGTTTTTGGGCTGTTCTTGCGTCGCGCGGTGACCGTCGTGAGCGGAGCAAAATGTCAGCCATCTCAGCACCCTGGAACCCCCCGGGTGGCACAGGGCTGGATGGGGCTTTCGTATAGCAGGGACGGTGCTGCCTCTCGCTTAGCTCGCTGTCCGCCGCTCGCCGCTCGCTCGCGCAGCCAAAAATGGCCAGTTTTGTCCCGTTTTTGGGCCGTTTTGGCCTGTTTTTGGGCTGTTCTTGCGTCGCGCGGTGACCGTCGTGAGCGGAGCAAAATGTCAGCCATCTCAGCACCCTGGAACCCCCCGGGTGGCACAGGGCTGGATGGGGCTTTCGTATAGCAGGGATGGTGCTGCCTCTCGCTTCGCTCGTTGTCCGCCGCTCGCCGCTCGCTCGCGCAGCCAAAAATGGCCAGTTTTGGCCCGTTTTTGGGCCGTTTTGGCCAGTTTTTGGCCTGTTCTTGCGTCGCGCGGTGACCGTCGTGAGCGGAGCAAAATGTCAGCCATCTCAGCACCCTGGAACCCCCTGGGTGGCACAGGGCTGGATGGGGCTTTCGTATAGCAGGGACGGTGCTGCCTCTCGCTTCGCTCGCTGTCCGCCGCTCGCCGCTCGCTCGCGCAGCCAAAAATGGCCAGTTTTGGCCCGTTTTGGCCAGTTTTTGGCCTGTTTTTGCGTTGCGCGGTGACCATCTTGAGCGGAGCAAAATGTCAGCCATCTCAGCACCCTGGAACCCCCCGGGTGGCACAGGGCTGGATGGGGCTTTCGTATAGCAGGGACGGTGATGCCTCTCGCTTCGCTCGCTGTCCGCCGCTCGCTGCTCGCTCGCGCAGCCAAAAATGGCCAGTTTTGGCCCGTTTTTGGGCAGTTTTGGCCAGTTTTTGGCCTGTTCTTGCGTTGCACGGTGACCGTCGTGAGCGGAGCAAAATGACAGCCATCTCAGCACCCTGGAACCCCCCGGGTGGCACAGGGCTGGATGGGGCTTTCGTATAGCAGGGACGGTGCTGCCTCTCGCTTCGCTCGCTGTCCGCCGCTCGCCGCTCGCTCGCG
>NW_027021348.1:100000-107500 GCF_036884655.1 Musa acuminata AAA Group | reverse complement strand
TCGGGGAACATAAACTCTATTCCCTTTTGTGTAAACAAGTCCCTCCTGGCCCCAAAATCGTCGTGCCTTGCCTTCTTTGATGAGCTGCATCAGGATAACTGCCTGGGGATCACTATACAGTCCATCTCTGATTCGAGAAAGGAAGTTGGAATGTAACTGACTTGTTTGGCCTCTGCCCTCCAGTTGTGCAGCATTCACGCACTCCACCTTCCGACTCAGCGCATCGGCCACGACATTCGCCTTCCCGGGCTTGTATTCCATTGCCATATCAAATTCAGCCAGGAAGTCCTGCCACCGTGCTTGCTTTGGGGAGAGCTTCTTCTGAGTTTGGAAATAACTCAGGGCGATGTTGTCTGTCCTCAGCACAAATCGCGACCCGAGGAGGTAGTGTCGCCAAACTCGTAGGCAGTGGATCACCGCTGTCATCTCCTTCTCATGCACTGGATACCGCCTCTCGGTCTCGTTGAGTTTGCGGCTCTCGTAGGCCACCGGATGACCTTCTTGCATGAGTACTCCACCAATAGCAAAGTCCGAAGCATCGGTATGGACTTCAAAGGGCTCTCCATAGTTTGGCAATTTGAGCACTGGTTCTTCCAGAACAGCAGCCTTCAGATCTTGGAATGCTATCTCACATTTGTCAGACCACTTCCAAGGCTGCTCCTTCTTCAGCAACTCCGTCAGTGGGGTTGCCCGCTTCGAATATCCTGAAATGAAGCGTCGATAGTAGTTGACGAATCCAAGGAAGGATCTCAACTCTGGCACCTTCTTTGGTGTTCGCCATTCCGCAACTGCTTGCACCTTCGACTTGTCCATCCGAATGGAGCCACCACCGATTCGATGCCCTAAGAATAGGATCTCAGTTTGAGCAAAGTAGCATTTCTCCCTTTTTACGAACAAAGTGTTCTCCCTGAGAACCTTGAAAATCGTCCGAAGGTGCTTGACGTGCTCCTCGAGCGTTTGGCTGTAGACGACGATATCGTCCAAGTAGACGACCACGAACTTATCCAAATACTCCTTGAATAGTTGGTTCATGAGAGTACAGAATGTGGCCGGAGCGTTGGTTAAGCCAAAAGGCATCACCAAGAACTCAAACGCTCCATACCTGGTCACACAGGTAGTCTTCGCTTCGTCGCCTTCAGCAATGCGCACCTGCCAATACCCCGACCGAAGGTCGAGTTTTGAGAAATACTTGGCCTTGCCCAGTTGGTCGAACAAGTCCGCGATGAGCGGGATGGGATACTTGTTCTTCACCGTTACTTTGTTGAGGGCTCGATAGTCGACGCATAATCGGAGGCTCCCATCTTGTTTCTTCTGGAAGAGAACTGGAGCTCCGAAAGGTGCTTTTGAGCTGCGGATGAGACCACCGCTTAGCAGTTCACCTAACTGCTTCCTGAGTTCGGCCAACTCTGGCGGGGGCATGCGGTAGGGTGGTCTCGCTGGAGGCTTCACTCCTGGCTCCAGCTCGATACTGTGATCCACGCCTCTGCGTGGTGGGAGAGTCTTCGGCAACTCGGGTGGCATAACGTCTTCGAACTCCTTCAAGACGTTCGCCACTACAGCAGGTTCTTGAATGGCCTCTTCGTTGAGTGGCTCTAGCTTCATAGCAGCCACGAATGTCAGTTCGCCCTTTCGCACCCCTTTCTTCAATTGTAAGGCCGAAATGTGTTGGGGCTCCTTGGTTCCTCTCCGAGAGACGGGAACCACGCAGGGGTCATCGCCTCCCATCATACATAGGGAGTTTAAGAACGGCATCGGCACCAACTTCGCCGCATGCATAAACTCCATTCCAAGAATCACTTGGAAGTCGTCCAGTGGCACGGCCATCATGTTGGTGTTACCGCTCCAAGTCCCGATTTTGATAGGAACACCCTTCGCCAACCCGGAGATTCGCCTGGCCTCCGAGTTCACCGCCTTCATTCGGCTTGGGCTCTTCTCCAATGTCAACCCAAGTCGCTGTGCTTCGCGATCGGCTATGAAGTTGTGGGTAGCGCCCGTGTCCACCATTGCACGGGTCGTTTGGCCATTTAGCTTAATGTCCACATACATTAGTTCGCTGCTTCCTGCTTTTTGTGCCTTCGTCTTCGTGTTCTCCCCCACTTGACCCCGCATAGCGTTCAACAGACGCATTGCTCCCATTCGGGGTCCTTGCGACTCCTCCTCGTCGCTGCTGGATTCTGAGCTGCTCGAACTAAGAGCAACAGCTTTGCCCTTGTCCGATCGGGGAGGGTGGATGGAAGCTGTCAAAGCGTTGAGTGCCTGCTTCTGTGGGCACTCCCTTACCATGTGCGGTCCTCCGCACAAGAAGCATCCTCCAGGTTTTGAGGCCTTGCCTTTTGGGTTCGGCCCTTTGTGGGAGCTCTTCTTCTTCTGTTCGCCCCCGAGATCTTTCCCTCGAGAATGTTTTGGAGGGCGATTGCTTGAAGATTGTTTCCTTCTCGCTGGGTCTTCAGAGGAAACGAAGTCGGTGAGCCTTTCTGCAGCTGCAATTGCCCCGACCACGTCGGTAACATTCCTTCGATTCAGCTCTTGCTGAGCCCATGGTTTCAGACCATCAAGGAAGCTGAACAACTTGTCCTTCTCGGACATGTCCTGTATGTCCAGCATCAGTGCAGAAAACTGCTTTACATAGTCTCGGATGGTGGTACTTTGGCGGAGTTGTCTCAACTTCCTTCTTGCGACGAACTCTGTGTTCTCCGGTAGGAACTGAGTTCTCAACTCCCGCTTCAAGTCTTCCCATGTGTCGACTCGACACCGACCTTGTTGGATCTCCTCCCAACGAGTTCGCCACCAAAGTTTCGCATCTCCATTCAGATACATTGTTGCTATTGAGACTTTGGTATCTTCAGAATCGGGCCTCGTAGCTCGGAAGTATTGCTCCATGTCGAACAGAAAGTTCTCGAGCTCCTTGGCATCTCTGGCCCCTCCGTATCCATGGGGCTCAGGTGCCCTCAAGTTTTGTGGCGGTGCAACGCGGGTGTTGCCTCCTCCCGCATTTAGCATTCTTGTGAGCATAGCCACCTTCGCCGTGAGTTCCGCCACAACGTCTTGCAAGTGCTGCACGGAGTCCTTGGTGTCATCGGACAGTCGGTCGACTAGGGCCTCGACCTTGTCGATCCTGGACTCCGCTTCCTCTTGCGAGCTCTCTACCCCAACAAGTCTTTGTTGGCCATGGTAGAGTTCCTCCATGCTCGCTTCCAGAACATCTAGGCGGGTTTCCGCCGTCGTGAGTCTCTCCTTATGACTCTTTTTTCCTGTTAGCGCACCAGATTGCGCTTCCTCCGCTCGCGGAGAGTTGCCAACTTCTCGCTCATCCTGTTCGCTGCCGCGATCCTCGTGAGCGGCTCCAACAGCATGAGAGCGAGTGTGCACATGCAGCCCACCTGCGGCTGCTTGGGGCAAGGTTCCGGCTTGCCCCGTCTTGCTTGATTCGCCACGATGCTTTGCCATGGCGAAGTTGCGAAGTTCGTTCGCTGTTCGATCGAAGAGCTTGCCCGCTCTGATACCACAATGTCACGACCTTAGCTGGAATTGCCTAAGGCGTGAGGCACCCTTGCGGCCAAAGACGCGAACTTAGCTTGCGTTGCCTAAGTCGCGGGTCACCCTCGTTGCAAAGACGCGAAACTTAGCTTGCGTTGCCTAAGTCGCGCTTTGCCCTTGCGATCTTGCTCCGCAAGGATCAGCCACTTTGTAACCTCTCGCAGGTCCCGAAGGACCTGTAAAAGAGAAAGAAAGTTAGATCGAAAGAACGAGCAACGGACAAGTCCCGAAGTCTCGCGAAAAGGGAAGCTTTACAAGCAAATCGTCGAACACCTTGTGTGCACAAGAGAAAAGAGGGAGGGGGAGAAAAACAAGGCTTTCAAGGATGAACGAACAGCTGCAAGCCCACAAACAGCCGCTCACCTGGTCCCGGACGCAACACCAAGTTCCCGTAAAGGTCACGTGCGAACTTGCGAAAGAGTGTTCAACGCCCGGTATATAACCGAAGCCCCATCCAGCCATGTGCCACCCGGGGGGTTCCTGGGGTCTGAGCTGGCTGACATTTTGGTGAGCGGAGGCAGCACTCCGCTCACCTCCCGCGGCACGCGAAAACGGCTCCGTTTTGGGCTGTTTTGGGGCTGTTTTGCTCGGTTTGGTGAACGGTCGCTTTGCAACGCTGCAGCTTGTTCGAACTTACATATTTACAAGCAAAATGACCCAAAACCATAAGAAAACATGCTGTCAAGCAGCTGTACATGCGGGTGCGAGCGACGAACGGTTCGTTGAACGGAGTTGTTGCGGGTGCGCGACGACCGTTCGTGACAGGGTGGCACAGGGCTGGATGGGGCTTTCGTATAGCAGGGAAGGTGCTGCCTCTCGCTTCGCTCGCTGTCCGCCGCTCGCCGCTCGCTCGCCCAGCCAAAAATGGCCAGTTTTGGCCTGTTTTTGGGCCGTTTTGGCCAGTTTTTGGCCTGTTTTTGCGTTGCGCGGTGACCGTCTTGAGCGGAGCAAAATGTCAGCCATCTCAGCACCCTGGAACCCCCCGGGTGGCACAGGGCTGGATGGGGCTTTCGTATAGCAGGGACGGTGCTGCCTCTCGCTTCGCTCGCTGTCCGCCGCTCGCCGCTCGCTCGCGCAGCCAAAAATGGCCAGTTTTGTCCCGTTTTTGGGCCGTTTTGGCCAGTTTTTGGCCTGTTCTTGCGTCGCGCGGTGACCGTCGTGAGCGGAGCAAAATGTCAGCCATCTCAGCACCCTGGAACCCCCCGGGTGGCACAGGGCTGGATGGGGCTTTCGTATAGCAGGGACGGTGCTGCCTCTCGCTTCGCTCGCTGTCCGCCGCTCGCCGCTCGCTCGCGCAGCCAAAAATGGCCAGTTTTGGCCCGTTTTTGGGCCGTTTTGGCCAGTTTTTGGCCTGTTCTTGCGTCGCGCGGTGACTGTCGTGAGCGGAGCAAAATGTCAGCCATCTCAGCGCCCTGGAACCCCCCGGGTGGCACAGGGCTGGATGGGGCTTTCGTATAGCAGGGACGGAGCTGCCTCTCGCTTCGCTCGCTGTTCGCCGCTCGCCGCTCGCTCGCGCAGCCAAAAATGGCCAGTTTTGGCCCGTTTTGGCCAGTTTTTGGCCTGTTTTTGCGTTGCGCGGTGACCATCTTGAGCGGAGCAAAATGTCAGCCATCTCAGCACCCTGGAACCCCCCGGGTGGCACAGGGCTGGATGGGGCTTTCGTATAGCAGGGACGGTGATGCCTCTCGCTTCGCTCGCTGTCCGCCGCTCGCTGCTCGCTCGCGCAGCCAAAAATGGCCAGTTTTGGCCCGTTTTTGGGCCGTTTTGGCCTGTTTTTGGGCTGTTCTTGCGTCGCGCGGTGACCGTCGTGAGCGGAGCAAAATGTCAGCCATCTCAGCACCCTGGAACCCCCCGGGTGGCACAGGGCTGGATGGGGCTTTCGTATAGCAGGGACGGTGCTGCCTCTCGCTTCGCTCGCTGTCCGCCGCTCGCCGCTCGCTCGCGCAGCCAAAAATGGCCAGTTTTGTCCCGTTTTTGGGCCGTTTTGGCCTGTTTTTGGGCTGTTCTTGCGTCGCGCGGTGACCGTCGTGAGCGGAGCAAAATGTCAGCCATCTCAGCACCCTGGAACCCCCCGGGTGGCACAGGGCTGGATGGGGCTTTCGTATAGCAGGGACGGTGCTGCCTCTCGCTTCGCTCGCTGTCCGCCGCTCGCCGCTCGCTCGCGCAGCCAAAAATGGCCAGTTTTGGCCCGTTTTTGGGCCGTTTTGGCCAGTTTTTGGCCTGTTCTTGCGTCGCGCGGTGACCGTCGTGAGCGGAGCAAAATGTCAGCCATCTCAGCACCCTGGAACCCCCCGGGTGGCACAGGGCTGGATGGGGCTTTCGTATAGCAGGGACGGTGCTGCCTCTCGCTTCGCTCGCTGTTCGCCGCTCGCCGCTCGCTCGCGCAGCCAAAAATGGCCAGTTTTGGCCCGTTTTGGCCAGTTTATGGCCTGTTTTTGCGTTGCGCGGTGACCATCTTGAGCGGAGCAAAATGTCAGCCATCTCAGCACCCTGGAACCCCCCGGGTGGCACAGGGCTGGATGGGGCTTTCGTATAGCAGGGACGGTGATGCCTCTCGCTTCGCTCGCTGTCCGCCGCTCGCTGCTCGCTCGCGCAGCCAAAAATGGCCAGTTTTGGCTCGTTTTTGGGCCGTTTTGGCCTGTTTTTGGGCTGTTCTTGCGTCGCGCGGTGACCGTCGTGAGCGGAGCAAAATGTCAGCCATCTCAGCACCCTGGAACCCCCCGGGTGGCACAGGGCTGGATGGGGCTTTCGTATAGCAGGGACGGTGCTGCCTCTCGCTTAGCTCGCTGTCCGCCGCTCGCCGCTCGCTCGCGCAGCCAAAAATGGCCAGTTTTGTCCCGTTTTTGGGCCGTTTTGGCCTGTTTTTGGGCTGTTCTTGCGTCGCGCGGTGACCGTCATGAGCGGAGCAAAATGTCAGCCATCTCAGCACCCTGGAACCCCCCGGGTGGCACAGGGCTGGATGGGGCTTTCGTATAGCAGGGATGGTGCTGCCTCTCGCTTCGCTCGTTGTCCGCCGCTCGCCGCTCGCTCGCGCAGCCAAAAATGGCCAGTTTTGGCCCGTTTTTGGGCCGTTTTGGCCAGTTTTTGGCCTGTTCTTGCGTCGCGCGGTGACCGTCGTGAGCGGAGCAAAATGTCAGCCATCTCAGCACCCTGGAACCCCCTGGGTGGCACAGGGCTGGATGGGGCTTTCGTATAGCAGGGACGGTGCTGCCTCTCGCTTCGCTCGCTGTCCGCCGCTCGCCGCTCGCTCGCGCAGCCAAAAATGGCCAGTTTTGGCCCGTTTTGGCCAGTTTTTGGCCTGTTTTTGCGTTGCGCGGTGACCATCTTGAGCGGAGCAAAATGTCAGCCATCTCAGCACCCTGGAACCCCCCGGGTGGCACAGGGCTGGATGGGGCTTTCGTATAGCAGGGACGGTGATGCCTCTCGCTTCGCTCGCTGTCCGCCGCTCGCTGCTCGCTCGCGCAGCCAAAAATGGCCAGTTTTGGCCCGTTTTTGGGCAGTTTTGGCCAGTTTTTGGCCTGTTCTTGCGTTGCACGGTGACCGTCGTGAGCGGAGCAAAATGACAGCCATCTCAGCACCCTGGAACCCCCCGGGTGGCACAGGGCTGGATGGGGCTTTCGTATAGCAGGGACGGTGCTGCCTCTCGCTTCGCTCGCTGTCCGCCGCTCGCCGCTCGCTCGCGCAGCCAAAAATGGCCAGTTTTGGCCCATTTTTGGGCCGGTTTGGCCAGTTTTTGGCCTGTTCTTGCGTCGCGCGGTGACCGTCGTGAGCGGAGCAAAATGTCAGCCATCTCAGCACCCTGGAACCCCCCGGGTGGCACAGGGCTGGATGGGGCTTTCGTATAGCAGGGACGGTGCTGCCTCTCGCTTCGCTCGCTGTTCGCCGCTCGCTCGCGCAGCCAAAAATGGCCAGTTTTGGCCCGTTTTTGGGCCGTTTTGGCCAGTTTTTGGCCTGTTCTTGCGT
>NW_027021348.1:85000-90000 GCF_036884655.1 Musa acuminata AAA Group | reverse complement strand
AGGCAAGGCCTCAAAACCTGGAGGATGCTTCTTGTGCGGAGGACCGCACATGGTAAGGGAGTGCCCACAGAAGCAGGCACTCAACGCTTTGACAGCTTCCATCCACCCTCCCCGATCGGACAAGGGCAAAGCTGTTGCTCTTAGTTCGAGCAGCTCAGAATCCAGCAGCGACGAGGAGGAGTCGCAAGGACCCCGAATGGGAGCAATGCGTCTGTTGAACGCTATGCGGGGTCAAGTGGGGGAGAACACGAAGACGAAGGCACAAAAAGCAGGAAGCAGCGAACTAATGTATGTGGACATTAAGCTAAATGGCCAAACGACCCGTGCAATGGTGGACACGGGCGCTACCCACAACTTCATAGCCGATCGCGAAGCACAGCGACTTGGGTTGACATTGGAGAAGAGCCCAAGCCGAATGAAGGCGGTGAACTCGGAGGCCAGGCGAATCTCCGGGTTGGCGAAGGGTGTTCCTATCAAAATCGGGACTTGGAGCGGTAACACCAACATGATGGCCGTGCCACTGGACGACTTCCAAGTGATTCTTGGAATGGAGTTTATGCATGCGGCGAAGTTGGTGCCGATGCCGTTCTTAAACTCCCTATGTATGATGGGAGGCGATGACCCCTGCGTGGTTCCCGTCTCTCGGAGAGGAACCAAGGAGCCCCAACACATTTCGGCCTTACAATTGAAGAAAGGGGTGCGAAAGGGCGAACTGACATTCGTGGCTGCTATGAAGCTAGAGCCACTCAACGAAGAGGCCATTCAAGAACCTGCTGTAGTGGCGAACGTCTTGAAGGAGTTCGAAGACGTTATGCCACCCGAGTTGCCGAAGACTCTCCCACCACGCAGAGGCGTGGATCACAGTATCGAGCTAGAGCCAGGAGTGAAGCCTCCAGCGAGACCACCCTACCGCATGCCCCCGCCAGAGTTGGCCGAACTCAGGAAGCAGTTAGGTGAACTGCTAAGCGGTGGTCTCATCCGCAGCTCAAAAGCACCTTTCGGAGCTCCAGTTCTCTTCCAGAAGAAACAAGATGGGAGCCTCCGATTATGCGTCGACTATCGAGCCCTCAACAAAGTAACGGTGAAGAACAAGTATCCCATCCCGCTCATCGCGGACTTGTTCGACCAACTGGGCAAGGCCAAGTATTTCTCAAAACTCGACCTTCGGTCGGGGTATTGGCAGGTGCGCATTGCTGAAGGCGACGAAGCGAAGACTACCTGTGTGACCAGGTATGGAGCGTTTGAGTTCTTGGTGATGCCTTTCGGCTTAACCAACGCTCCGGCCACATTCTGTACTCTCATGAACCAACTATTCAAGGAGTATTTGGATAAGTTCGTGGTCGTCTACTTGGACGATATCGTCGTCTACAGCCAAACGCTCGAGGAGCACGTCAAGCACCTTCGGACGATTTTCAAGGTTCTCAGGGAGAACACTTTGTTCGTAAAAAGGGAGAAATGCTACTTTGCTCAAACTGAGATCCTATTCTTAGGGCATCGAATCGGTGGTGGCTCCATTCGGATGGACAAGTCGAAGGTGCAAGCAGTTGCGGAATGGCGAACACCAAAGAAGGTGCCAGAGTTGAGATCCTTCCTTGGATTCGTCAACTACTATCGACGCTTCATTTCAGGATATTCGAAGCGGGCAACCCCACTGACGGAGTTGCTAAAGAAGGAGCAGCCTTGGAAGTGGTCTGACAAATGTGAGATAGCATTCCAAGATCTGAAGGCTGCTGTTCTGGAAGAACCAGTACTCAAATTGCCAAACTATGGAGAGCCCTTTGAAGTCCATACCGATGCTTCGGACTTTGCTATCGGTGGAGTACTCATGCAAGAAGGTCATCCGGTGGCCTACGAGAGCCGCAAACTCAACGAGACCGAGAGGCGGTATCCAGTGCATGAGAAGGAGATGACAGCGGTGATCCACTGCCTACGAGTTTGGCGACACTACCTCCTCGGGTCGCGATTTGTGCTGAGGACAGACAACATCGCCCTGAGTTATTTCCAAACTCAGAAGAAGCTCTCCCCAAAGCAAGCACGGTGGCAGGACTTCCTGGCTGAATTTGATATGGCAATGGAATACAAGCCCGGGAAGGCGAATGTCGTGGCCGATGCGCTGAGTCGGAAGGTGGAGTGCGTGAATGCTGCACAACTGGAGGGCAGAGGCCAAACAAGTCAGTTACATTCCAACTTCCTTTCTCGAATCAGAGATGGACTGTATAGTGATCCCCAGGCAGTTATCCTGATGCAGCTCATCAAAGAAGGCAAGGCACGACGATTTTGGGTCCAGGAGGGACTTGTTTACACAAAAGGGAATAGAGTTTATGTTCCCCGAGTGGACAATTTAAGGCGTGAACTCTTGAAAGAGTGTCACGATTCCCTTTGGGCTGGACATCCCGGCATTCACAGAACATTGGCTCTCGTGGAGAGGGCCTTCTACTGGCCAAAGATGGGGATTGATGTGGAGGAGTATGTTCGAACATGCCTTACTTGCCAACAAGACAAGGTGGAGCAACGGAAGCCGGTGGGACTTTTGGAGCCGTTGCCTGTACCAGAAAGGCCATGGGAGAGCATTTCCTTAGACTTCATATCTAGCTTGCCGCCTGTAGGGGGACTTGGATCGATACTTGTGGTGGTCGATCGGTTTTCAAAGTATGCAACTTTCATTGCTGCTCCCCTACACTGTTCAGCTGAAGAGGCGGCCAGACTGATGATGAAGGGTGTAGTGAAGTATTGGGGAGTCCCACACAATATTGTTAGTGATCGAGACGCTCGGTTCCTGGGACGATTCTGGACCGAGCTATTCAAATTGTTGGGGTCAAAGTTATACTTCTCTACAAGCCTCCACCCCCAGACGGATGGTCAAACTGAAAGAATAAATTCGCTCTTAGAGCAGTATCTCCGGCACTACGTGAGTGCCAATCAACGAGATTGGGTGAAGCTGTTGGACATCGCCCAATTCTCCTACAACTTGCAGCGGAGCTCTGCATCCAACAAGAGCCCCTTCGAAATTATCACAGGACAACAACCGTCGACTCCGCACACTATGGCAATTGGTTATACTGGGAGTAGTCCATCAGCCTACCATTTCGCAAAGGAGTGGCATCGAAATGCCGATATTGCGCGGGCTTACTTGGAGAAGGCGGCAAAACGGATGAAGAAGTGGGCAGACTTGGGAAGGCGACCACAAGAGTTCAAAGTTGGCGATTTGGTGTTGGTAAAGCTCCAACCAGCATCACTCCAATTCTTCAGGAAAAGAGTCCACAAAGGATTGGTGCGTAAGTATGAAGGGCCCTTCCCAATTATCAGCAGAGTAGGCAATGTTTCTTACAAGTTGCAGCTGCCGGCGTGGTTCAAAATTCACAACGTTCTTCACGCCAGCAACCTGAAGGCCTACCATTCGGATCCGCAAGATGCTTCTCGAAGTATTCCAACTCGGCTACCTCCCATCACAGCCTCCTACGAGAAGCGAGTGGAAACCATTCTGGCGGATCGCAAGATAAAGCTACCCAACGGAGCGGAGCAGACAGAGTACTTGGTGAAGTGGCGAAAGCTTCCCCGAACTGAAGCCAGTTGGGAGCCTGAAGACGCCCTGCGACATGAAGAAGAAGTCATCAACAACTACCAACAAGCGTCGACGAGGGCGTCGACAGTTTAAGTGGGGGAGAATGTCACGAACGGTCGTCGCGCACCCGCAACAACTCCGTTCAACGAACCGTTCGTCGCTCGCACCCGCATGTACAGCTGCTTGACAGCATGTTTTCTTATGGTTTTGGGTCATTTTGCTTGTAAATATGTAAGTTCGAACAAGCTGCAGCGTTGCAAAGCGACCGTTCACCAAACCGAGCAAAACAGCCCCAAAACAGCCCAAAACGGAGCCGTTTTCGCGTGCCGCGGGAGGTGAGCGGAGTGCTGCCTCCGCTCACCAAAATGTCAGCCAGCTCAGACCCCAGGAACCCCCCGGGTGGCACATGGCTGGATGGGGCTTCGGTTATATACCGGGCGTTGAACACTCTTTCGCAAGTTCGCACGTGACCTTTACGGGAACTTGGTGTTGCGTCCGGGACCAGGTGAGCGGCTGTTTGTGGGCTTGCAGCTGTTCGTTCATCCTTGAAAGCCTTGTTTTCCTCCCTCTCCCTCTTTTCTCTTGTGCACACAAGGTGTTCGACGATTTGCTTGTAAAGCTTCCCTTTTCGCGAGACTTCGGGACTTGTCCGTTGCTCGTTCTTTCGATCTAACTTTCTTTCTCTTTTACAGGTCCTTCGGGACCTGCGAGAGGTTACAAAGTGGCTGATCCTTGCGGAGCAAGATCGCAAGGGCAAAGCGCGACTTAGGCAACGCAAGCTAAGTTCGCGTCTTTGCAACGAGGGTGACCCGCGACTTAGGCAACGCAAGCTAAGTTCGCGTCTTCGGCCGCAAGGGTGCCTCACGCCTTAGGCAATTCCAGCTAAGGTCGTGACAGGGTGGCACAGGGCTGGATGGGGCTTTCGTATAGCAGGGACGGTGCTGCCTCTCGCTTCGCTCGCTGTCCGCCGCTCGCCGCTCGCTCGCGCAGCCAAAAATGGCCAGTTTTGGCCCGTTTTTGGGCCGTTTTGGCCAGTTTTTGGCCTGTTCTTGCGTCGCGCGGTGACTGTCGTGAGCGGAGCAAAATGTCAGCCATCTCAGCACCCTGGAACCCCCCGGGTGGCACAGGGCTGGATGGGGCTTTCGTATAGCAGGGACGGTGCTGCCTCTCGCTTCGCTCGCTGTTCGCCGCTCGCCGCTCGCTCGCGCAGCCAAAAATGGCCAGTTTTGGCCCGTTTTGGCCAGTTTTTGGCCTGTTTTTGCGTTGCGCGGTGACCATCTTGAGCGGAGCAAAATGTCAGCCATCTCAGCACCCTGGAACCCCCCGGGTGGCACAGGGCTGGATGGGGCTTTCGTATAGCAGGGACGGTGATGCCTCTCGCTTCGCTCGCTGTCCGCCGCTCGCTGCTCGCTCGCGCAGCCAAAAATGGCCAGTTTTG
>NW_027021348.1:67500-75000 GCF_036884655.1 Musa acuminata AAA Group | reverse complement strand
CATCTCAGCACCCTGGAACCCCCCGGGTGGCACAGGGCTGGATGGGGCTTTCGTATAGCAGGGACGGTGCTGCCTCTCGCTTCGCTCGCTGTCCGCCGCTCGCCGCTCCCTCGCGCAGCCAAAAATGGCCAGTTTTGTCCCGTTTTTGGGCCGTTTTGGCCAGTTTTTGGCCTGTTCTTGCGTCGCGCGGTGACCGTCGTGAGCGGAGCAAAATGTCAGCCATCTCAGCACCCTGGAACCCCCCGGGTGGCACAGGGCTGGATGGGGCTTTCGTATAGCAGGGACGGTGCTGCCTCTCGCTTCGCTCGCTGTCCGCCGCTCGCCGCTCGCTCGCGCAGCCAAAAATGGCCAGTTTTGGCCCGTTTTTGGGCCGTTTTGGCCAGTTTTTGGCCTGTTCTTGCGTCGCGCGGTGACCGTCGTGAGCGGAGCAAAATGTCAGCCATCTCAGCACCCTGGAACCCCCCGGGTGGCACAGGGCTGGATGGGGCTTTCGTATAGCAGGGACGGTGCTGCCTCTCGCTTCGCTCGCTGTTCGCCGCTCGCCGCTCGCTCGCGCAGCCAAAAATGGCCAGTTTTGGCCCGTTTTGGCCAGTTTTTGGCCTGTTTTTGCGTTGCGCGGTGACCATCTTTAGCGGAGCAAAATGTCAGCCATCTCAGCACCCTGGAACACCCCGGGTGGCACAGGGCTGGATGGGGCTTTCGTATAGCAGGGACGGTGATGCCTCTCGCTTCGCTCGCTGTCCGCCGCTCGCTGCTCGCTCGCGCAGCCAAAAATGGCCAGTTTTGGCCCGTTTTTGGGCCGTTTTGGCCTGTTTTTGGGCTGTTCTTGCGTCGCGCGGTGACCGTCGTGAGCGGAGCAAAATGTCAGCCATCTCAGCACCCTGGAACCCCCCGGGTGGCACAGGGCTGGATGGGGCTTTCGTATAGCAGGGACGGTGCTGCCTCTCGCTTCGCTCGCTGTCCGCCGCTCGCCGCTCGCTCGCGCAGCCAAAAATGGCCAGTTTTGTCCCGTTTTTGGGCCGTTTTTGGCCTGTTTTTGGGCTGTTCTTGCGTCGCGCGGTGACCGTCGTGAGCGGAGCAAAATGTCAGCCATCTCAGCACCCTGGAACCCCCCGGGTGGCACAGGGCTGGATGGGGCTTTCGTATAGCAGGGACGGTGCTGCCTCTCGCTTCGCTCGCTGTCCGCCGCTCGCCGCTCGCTCGCGCAGCCAAAAATGGCCAGTTTTGGCCCGTTTTTGGGCCGTTTTGGCCAGTTTTTGGCCTGTTCTTGCGTCGCGCGGTGACCGTCGTGAGCGGAGCAAAATGTCAGCCATCTCAGCACCCTGGAACCCCCCGGGTGGCACAGGGCTGGATGGGGCTTTCGTATAGCAGGGACGGTGCTGCCTCTCGCTTCGCTCGCTGTTCGCCGCTCGCCGCTCGCTCGCGCAGCCAAAAATGGCCAGTTTTGGCCCGTTTTGGCCAGTTTTTGGCCTGTTTTTGCGTTGCGCGGTGACCATCTTGAGCGGAGCAAAATGTCAGCCATCTCAGCACCCTGGAACCCCCCGGGTGGCACAGGGCTGGATGGGGCTTTCGTATAGCAGGGACGGTGATGCCTCTCGCTTCGCTCGCTGTCCGCCGCTCTGTCACGACCTTAGCTGGTTTTGCCTAAGGCGTGCGGCACCCTCGCGCGTCCGTCCGCAAAGGTCAGCCTCCCCGAAGCCTCCCATTGTCCCTTAGGACCAACAAAAGAGAGAACGGGTTAAAGAGAACGCCTCAATCGGGATCCACAAGCAAACATATCCGAAAAACACTTCATAGACAATGCAAATTACAAACAGACTTTACAAGCTCTGAATAGTGGCACAACAAAGGGTAAAATGGTCCATTACAGACCGAAAAGCTCTCGAACGTGTCCACATGACACAACCTTTATTTACAAGCCTAAAGAGGCCACCAACCCAACTAAAATGGGACTATTAAGCCTTCGGCCGCCCCTTTACATTCTGTACAAGGCATGAACATGCCAAAAGACAACGGACAGACATAAGCATTACATCCAACATCTTGTTTAGAAGTTTGTCCGTTACATTCTCCCCCACTTATCCCTTCGACGTCCTCGTCGAAGCCTTTGTGAACACTGCAACTCTTCGCCTTTGCTGAGTCTTCAATCTTCCGCTCCAGCTGCAATGCACCTCCTGGCTCCCAGCTGCTCTCCGCTGCTGTTTCTGAGTAGTCGAACCTTTGATCCGCCATGCTGCTTCAACTCGCCAATGACTCTGACTCTGGTGTGGGGTTGGCTGAGTTGTATTGATCCTCGTTGATTCCTGCGGATCCACCAAATGAAGGAAAAGACCATCCTTAGTGCGCCAGTCTCTCAAAATTTCCACATGCTGCTTGAACTGGGTGGATGCTTGTTGGAGCTTTAACGAGCATCGCCTCGCAAACTTCTGAAGTTTTGGGTCCTTCCTCCACAAAATCTGCTCGTTGACTCTTCTTTCACTTAGTTGTCACATCCAAGTAGGTTCGCATCACTTCCGCTTTCGATTGGCATTTCGTTGGGAAATGAGGCGGACAATCTACTCTCAGTAGCACTGATCACCGTTGGTGAGGATTTGACAACTATTATCTTCCATTCTCTTCGAAGGGTCTTTGAACTTGTGCAGAGCTCCTCTGCTGGATAGATAAGAGAATTGGGGTACTCGGTTTCGCCCATTCTCTTAAGAGTTGAGAAGGCAAAGGTTACTTGACTTCGCCCGCCTCCTCGAGGTTGTACTTCATGCATCGAGCTGGTTACTGGCCTTCGCCTGCTCTTTGCTCACACTTCTGAAGCACTTGAAGTGTTTGCACTCCTTGCGTTGAGTTAGCTACTGTGATTCACCTTCTCAATGCCATTGAACTTCTGGAATGCAGGAAGTTTTCACCCCAACTTGGAGTAATTCTCTGATAGATAAGGTCGCCTCTGGGATTGTACCGTCTTCTCCATCAACCCTGCCACCTACTCCACTGAGTAGCAAAGGTACAGCACCACGTACTGCCTGCTTCGTTCCTTGGTCGTGCACTCTTGCATGACCCGAAGTCCTTCACTTACGGCTATCTTGATGAGAAACTTGTTGACACCGGTCTTACGAAGTTTCTTGGCCTCTGCCCTTCAGCCTTGTCTCGGTACTTGGAGATTGCCTCTGCATGCTCCACCTCCTCGGCCCCTTTCACGACCAAGCACTCTCCCTCCGTGAGAGCACGGGATCAATGACTTGCACGGAAGTCCCGCCTCTGCGGTACCATGGCGCTGCCATGCCCATGGCCCTACTATCCGTCGCTTCGCCTCTGTATCCCTTTCCTTCACAATCAGTAGAGATGTCTCCGTGGCACTCCTCTGAGTCCACCTCCATTCTAACTGATGCTTAATTTTGGGTAGCTAAGTCCCTCTGGACTCATCGTCGCTTCCTCGCCCCATTCGACCTCCTGCTTCAACACCTCTGTGTTCTCCAAGCAGTCTGTTTGGTCGATGGAAAGACAGACTGCAACTCCCATGCATGGCCTCTGCCATCACATTGTAGGGTTTGCACCGATTCTGTTCTCCTTAGCTTCCTTGGTAGCAACGTTCGCTTACTCGACCTTGTCCTCTGACTTGTCGGGCTCCCTTAAGCGAATATGAGCTCTGGAGCAGTCCAACTCTCCAGCTGCTTCGATCATACCTCTGCATGATCAAGTCCCTCTCATGGGACTCACGGGTACTTGCATTCGAACTCTTCCCTTGGTGGAACCCAGCCCCCCATATGCTGATGACCAAGGTTTTCATCCGATGCAAAATTCGGTGCACGCCCGGAAGACCCGCCTCTGCGGTACCATGGCCTTCACTCCTTGAATCCATAGCCCTTCTTGCCGTCGTGTTGTTCACCAAAGCGGAGCTCCCAGTAGCTCCCGATCATACCTCCATATGATCTCATCCCTCACGGGACGAGTCGTGTGTGTCGCATTGCCACGAACTGTTCCACCACGATCCGCTGCACCATGTCGCCTCCTGGTGACATCTCCATTGCATTCTGATCCTTGTGGAATAAACTCGAATTGTGAACCCTCCATGTGTGGCCTCTGCCAATACATCGCAGGGTCTCCTCCACCTTCGATTTTGTTCGCTCCTTTGGCAATCGACCTTCATCCACCCACTGTTGGGTCACACCTAGATGAAGCACCGCTCTAGGACAGTCCGTCGCCTAGTAGCTCCCGAAGTCCACCGACTTCGCTGTAATTTGTGCACCATTGCCTGGATCCTGGGCCTCTGCCCCTACCAGCACAATCTCCGCTGCACACTGCTTCCTTCATAGCAACTTGAATGGCAACACTGTGGCATATTCTTCAAGAGTACCCGCCCCTGCGTCCTCTTGCCCCGTGCTAAGGCCTTCTGTACCCAACTTCGCCTCCGCAAATTGAGTCGCCTTAGTTCCTCCATCGAATGCTCCTCCGAGATAAGGTGCATGTGCCCCGAAGCTCCCTTCGTCTTTGGCACCATGCAAGATGAGTCCGCTCTGTCAGAATGAAGGACCCAAGGAACAGCATGATTCTACTCCTGCCTCTGCAAGAGTTCATGTCCTTGACCTCTGTCTAGGGAAAGCGCTGTGCCTCTGCTCCATGTTCCAACTTCTATGCTGGCTCCCTTCATGCGGCTTGGGTACTTCGCCAAGTTACACCCAAGTTGCTCCGCTCCTCGTTTTTGCATTGAGTCGATGGTGGCCCTCGCGCCCACCATTCCACGGGTCAGCCCTCCCTTGAGTCCGATCTCCATATCGACTCCAAGTGTGCCTCCATTTGAGTTGCTTTGGGTCGCTCCCCCACTTGATCTCGCAATGCATCCTCTCAAGCGAGATCATGCGACGACTCCTCGCCGCTTGCTCAGTCCATCGAGCTTCGTGGAGTTGTTGTTTGTGAGGTACTCCTCCTCAACATGTGAAGTCCGTCTCACATGATTCTCCCTCTGGAGAGCTGAGACTTATCCCTCCTGGATAACTGTCCCGTTGGAGCAACATCTCTCTTCGTTTCGGAGACCACCATCCCCTTGGACTACTCCGATCTGCTGAACAAACTGTGCATTGTTCTGCCTCTTGCAAACGCACTTGCTAGATTGCGCCTCCACGTCAATACAGCCACCGCTGCACCCCTCAAGGCCTAGCAACATGCTGAACTCGTTGCACACTTCAGCCTCCTCCGGACGTATCCTTCGCATGTCGAAGAGAAAGTTTCAATGCTCCATGGCGCCGAGTCTCGCCCGCCTTGGGATGGCCACGAACAATCCATCGTCCGCATACAAGCCCATGCATGAGTACCGAATTCTTCGAGTTAGCAATTCCCCTCACCTCTGTGAGCTTTGCACAACTCTTTCGGTCGCTGAGCAACTCATTCCACTTTGCATGGTCTCGTCCTTTGCCAAGCGCCTCGCTTGCCTTGAGCACCATCAAGTAAAGTTGTCAACGTTGAGCCGTAGCTCAAACTCAGCCATCCCAACCTTTGTGCGCTCCAAATTCTTCCAAGCTTGCCTGTTCTCGTGGTGCCTCTTGCGCGAAGGGTTGGCCATTCCTCTGAATGCCAATCTCAGATGCCCGCTCCTCTGAGCGACTCTTTTCCCTACATCTCTATGCCCGTTTTCCCTCAAACGGTCGCGCGTGTGCTGACTGCCCTCAACGCAGCCCCGCTAGGTCCCCCACGTTTGCATGTCAAGTGTTTCTATGAGTGCTTGTCCCGCTCTGATACCACACTGTCACGACCTTAGCTGGTTTTGCCTAAGGCGTGCGGCACCCTCGCGCGTCCGTCCGCAAAGGTCAGCCTCCCCGAAGCCTCCCATTGTCCCTTAGGACCAACAAAAGAGAGAACGGGTTAAAGAGAACGCCTCAATCGGGATCCACAAGCAAACATATCCGAAAAACACTTCATAGACAATGCAAATTACAAACAGACTTTACAAGCTCTGAATAGTGGCACAACAAAGGGTAAAATGGTCCATTACAGACCGAAAAGCTCTCGAACGTGTCCACATGACACAACCTTTATTTACAAGCCTAAAGAGGCCACCAACCCAACTAAAATGGGACTATTAAGCCTTCGGCCGCCCCTTTACATTCTGTACAAGGCATGAACATGCCAAAAGACAACGGACAGACATAAGCATTACATCCAACATCTTGTTTAGAAGTTTGTCCGTTACAGCTCGCTGCTCGCTCGCGCAGCCAAAAATGGCCAGTTTTGGCCCGTTTTTGGGCCGTTTTGGCCTGTTTTTGGGCTGTTCTTGCGTCGCGCGGTGACCGTCGTGAGCGGAGCAAAATGTCAGCCATCTCAGCACCCTGGAACCCCCCGGGTGGCACAGGGCTGGATGGGGCTTTCGTATAGCAGGGACGGTGCTGCCTCTCGCTTAGCTCGCTGTCCGCCGCTCGCCGCTCGCTCGCGCAGCCAAAAATGGCCAGTTTTGTCCCGTTTTTGGGCCGTTTTGGCCTGTTTTTGGGCTGTTCTTGCGTCGCGCGGTGACCGTCGTGAGCGGAGCAAAATGTCAGCCATCTCAGCACCCTGGAACCCCCCGGGTGGCACAGGGCTGGATGGGGCTTTCGTATAGCAGGGATGGTGCTGCCTCTCGCTTCGCTCGTTGTCCGCCGCTCGCCGCTCGCTCGCGCAGCCAAAAATGGCCAGTTTTGGCCCGTTTTTGGGCCGTTTTGGCCAGTTTTTGGCCTGTTCTTGCGTCGCGCGGTGACCGTCGTGAGCGGAGCAAAATGTCAGCCATCTCAGCACCCTGGAACCCCCTGGGTGGCACAGGGCTGGATGGGGCTTTCGTATAGCAGGGACGGTGCTGCCTCTCGCTTCGCTCGCTGTCCGCCGCTCGCCGCTCGCTCGCGCAGCCAAAAATGGCCAGTTTTGGCCCGTTTTGGCCAGTTTTTGGCCTGTTTTTGCGTTGCGCGGTGACCATCTTGAGCGGAGCAAAATGTCAGCCATCTCAGCACCCTGGAACCCCCCGGGTGGCACAGGGCTGGATGGGGCTTTCGTATAGCAGGGACGGTGATGCCTCTCGCTTCGCTCGCTGTCCGCCGCTCGCTGCTCGCTCGCGCAGCCAAAAATGGCCAGTTTTGGCCCGTTTTTGGGCAGTTTTGGCCAGTTTTTGGCCTGTTCTTGCGTTGCACGGTGACCGTCGTGAGCGGAGCAAAATGACAGCCATCTCAGCACCCTGGAACCCCCCGGGTGGCACAGGGCTGGATGGGGCTTTCGTATAGCAGGGACGGTGCTGCCTCTCGCTTCGCTCGCTGTCCGCCGCTCGCCGCTCGCTCGCGCAGCCAAAAATGGCCAGTTTTGGCCCGTTTTTGGGCCGGTTTGGCCAGTTTTTGGCCTGTTCTTGCGTCGCGCGGTGACCGTCGTGAGCGGAGCAAAATGTCAGCCATCTCAGCACCCTGGAACCCCCCGGGTGGCACAGGGCTGGATGGGGCTTTCGTATAGCAGGGACGGTGCTGCCTCTCGCTTCGCTCGCTGTTCGCCGCTCGCTCGCGCAGC
>NW_027021348.1:52500-57500 GCF_036884655.1 Musa acuminata AAA Group | reverse complement strand
CGTGAGCGGAGCAAAATGTCAGCCATCTCAGCACCCTGGAACCCCCTGGGTGGCACAGGGCTGGATGGGGCTTTCGTATAGCCGGGACGGTGCTGCCTCTCGCTTCGCTCGCTGTCCGCCGCTCGCCGCTCGCTCGCGCAGCCAAAAATGGCCAGTTTTGGCCCGTTTTGGCCAGTTTTTGGCCTGTTTTTGCGTTGCGCGGTGACCATCTTGAGCGGAGCAAAATGTCAGCCATCTCAGCACCCTGGAACCCCCCGGGTGGCACAGGGCTGGATGGGGCTTTCGTATAGCAGGGACGGTGATGCCTCTCGCTTCGCTCGCTGTCCGCCGCTCGCTGCTCGCTCGCGCAGCCAAAAATGGCCAGTTTTGGCCCGTTTTTGGGCAGTTTTGGCCAGTTTTTGGCCTGTTCTTGCGTTGCACGGTGACCGTCGTGAGCGGAGCAAAATGACAGCCATCTCAGCACCCTGGAACCCCCCGGGTGGCACAGGGCTGGATGGGGCTTTCGTATAGCAGGGACGGTGCTGCCTCTCGCTTCGCTCGCTGTCCGCCGCTCGCCGCTCGCTCGCGCAGCCAAAAATGGCCAGTTTTGGCCCGTTTTTGGGCCGGTTTGGCCAGTTTTTGGCCTGTTCTTGCGTCGCGCGGTGACCGTCGTGAGCGGAGCAAAATGTCAGCCATCTCAGCACCCTGGAACCCCCCGGGTGGCACAGGGCTGGATGGGGCTTTCGTATAGCAGGGACGGTGCTGCCTCTCGCTTCGCTCGCTGTTCGCCGCTCGCTCGCGCAGCCAAAAATGGCCAGTTTTGGCCCGTTTTTGGGCCGTTTTGGCCAGTTTTTGGCCTGTTCTTGCGTTGCGCGGTGACCGTCGTGAGCGGAGCAAAATGTCAGCCATCTCAGCACCCTGGAACCCCCCGGGTTGTCACGACCTTAGCTGGTTTTGCCTAAGGCGTGCGGCACCCTCGCGCGTCCGTCCGCAAAGGTCAGCCTCCCCGAAGCCTCCCATTGTCCCTTAGGACCAACAAAAGAGAGAACGGGTTGAAGAGAACGCCTCAATCGGGATCCACAAGCAAACATGTCCGAAAAACACTTCATAGACAATGCAAATTACAAACAGACTTTACAAGCTCTGAATAGTGGCACAACAAAGGGTAAAATGGTCCATTACAGACCGAAAAGCTCTCGAACGTGTCCACATGACACAACCTTTATTTACAAGCCTAAAGAGGCCACCAACCCAACTAAAATGGGACTATTAAGCCTTCGGCCGCCCCTTTACATTCTGTACAAGGCATGAACCTGCCAAAAGACAACGGACAGACATAAGCATTACATCCAACATCTTGTTTAGAAGTTTGTCCGTTACATTCTCCCCCACTTATCCCTTCGACGTCCTCGTCGAAGCCTTTGTGAACACTGCAACTCTTCGCCTTTGCTGAGTCTTCAATCTTCCGCTCCAGCTGCAATGCGCCTCCTGGCTCCCAGCTGCTCTCCGCTGCTGTTTCTGAGTAGTCGAACCTTTGATCCGCCATGCTGCTTCAACTCGCCAATGACTCTGACTCTGGTGTGGGGTTGGCTGAGTTGTATTGATCCTCGTTGATTCCTGCGGATCCACCAAATGAAGGAAAAGACCATCCTTAGTGCGCCAGTCTCTCAAAATTTCCACATGCTGCTTGAACTGGGTGGATGCTTGTTGGAGCTTTAACGAGCATCGCCTCGCAAACTTCTGAAGTTTTGGGTCCTTCCTCCACAAAATCTGCTCATTGACTCTTCTTTCAGTTAGTTGTCACATCCAAGTAGGTTCGCATCACTTCCGCTTTCGATTGACATTTCGTTGGGAAATGAAGCGGACAATCTACTCTCAGTAGCACTGATCACCGTTGGTGAGGATTTTGACAACTATTGTCTTCCATTATCTTCGAAGGGTCTTTGAACTTGTGCAGAGCTCCTCTGCTGGATAGATAAGAGAACTGGGGTACTCGGTTTCGCCCATTCTCTTAAGAGTTGAGAAGGCAAAGGTTACTTGACTTCGCCCGCCTCCTCGAGGTTGTACTTCATGCATCGAGCTGGTTACTGGCCTTCGCCTGCTCTTTGCTCGCACTTCTGAAGCACTTGAAGTGTTTGCACTCCTTGCGTTGAGTTAGCTACTGTGATTCACCTTCTCAATGCCATTGAACTTCTGGAATGCAGGAAGTTTTCACCCCGACTTGGAGTAATTCTCTGATAGATGAGGTCGCCTCTGGGATTGTACCGTCTTCTCCATCAACCCTGCCGCCTACTCCATTGAGTAGCAAAGGTACAGCACCACGTACTGCCTGCTTCGTTCCTTGGTCGTGCACTCTTGCATGACCCGAAGTCCTTCACTTACGGCTATCTTGATGAGAAACTTGTTGACATCGGTCTTACGAAGTTTCTTGGCCTCTGCCCTTCAGCCTTGTCTCGATACTTGGAGATTGCCTCTGCATGCTCCACCTCCTCGGCCCCTTTCACGACCAAGCGCTCTCCCTCCGTGAGAGCAAGGGAACAATGACTTGCACGGAAGTCCCGCCTCTGCGGTACCATGGCGCTGCCATGCCCATGGCCCTACTATCCGTCGCCTCGCCTCTGTATCCCTTTCCTTCACAATCAGTAGAAATGTCTCCGTGGCACTCCTCTGAGTCCACCTCCATTCTAACTGATGCTTGATTTTGGGTAGCTAAGTCCCTCTGGACTCATCGTCGCTTCCTCGCCCCTTTCGACCCCCTGCTTCAACACCTCTGTGTTCTCCAAGCAGTCCGTTTGGTCGATGGAAAGACAGACTGCAACTCTCATCCATGGCCTCTGCCATCACGTTGTAGAGTTTGCACCGATTCTGTTCTCCTTAGCTTCCCTGGTAGCAACGTTCGCTTACTCGACCTTGTCCTCTGACTTGTCGGGCTCCCTTAAGCGAATATGAGCTCTGGAGCAGTCCAACTCTCCAGCTGCTTCGATCATACCTCTGTATGATCAAGTCCCTCCCATGGAACTCACTGGTACTTGCATTCGAACTTTTCCCTTGGTGGAACCCAGCCCCCATATGCTGATGACCAAGGTTTTCATCCGATGCAAAATTCGGTGCACGCCCGGAAGACCCGCCTCTGCGATACCATGGCCTTCACTCCTTGAATCCATAGCCCTTCTTGCCGTCGTGTTGTTCACCAAAGCGGAGCTCCCAGTAGCTCCCGATCATACCTCCATATGATCTCATCCCTCACGGGACGAATGTCGTGTGTGTCGCATTGCCACGAACTGTTCCACCACGATCCGCTGCACCATGTCGCCTCCTGGTGACATCTCCATTGCATTCTGATACTTGTGGAATAAACTCGAATTGTGAACCCTCCATGTGTGGCCTCTGCCAATACATCGCAGGGTCTCCTCCACCTTCGATTTTGTTCGCTCCTTTGGCAATCGACCTTCATCCACCCACTCTTGGGTCACACCTAGATGAAGCAACGCTCTAGGACAGTCCGTCGCCTAGTAGCTCCCGAAGTCCACCGACTTCAATGTAATTTGTGCACCATTGTCTGGATCCTGGGCCTCTGCCCCTACCAGCACAATCTCCACTGCGCACCGCTTCCTTCATAGCAACTCGAATGGCAACACTGTGGCATATTCTTCAAGAGTACCCGCCTCTGCGTCCTCTTGCCCCGTGCTAAGGCCTTCTATACCCAACTTCGCCTCCGCAACTTAAGTCGCCTTAGTTCCTCCATCGAATGCTCCTCCGAGATAAGGTGCATGTGCCCCGAAGCTCCCTTCGTCTTTGGCACCATGCAAGATGAGTCCGCTCTGTCAGAATGAAGGACCCAGGGAACAGCATGATTCTACTCCTGTCTCTGCAAGAGTTCATGTCCTTGACCTCTGTCTAGGGAAAGCGCTGTGCCTCTGCTCCATGTTCCAACTTCTATGCTAGCTCCCTTCATGCGGCTTGGGTACTTCGCCAAGTTACACCCAAGTTGCTCCACTCCACGTTTTTGCATTGAGTCGATGGTGGCCCTCGCGCCCACCATTCCACGGGTCAGCCCTCCCTTGAGTCCGATCTCCATATCGACTCCAAGTGTGCCTCCATTTGAGTTGCTTTGGGTCGCTCCCCCACTTGATCTCGCAATGCATTCTCTCAAGCGAGATCATGCGATGACTCCTCGCCGCTTGCTCAGTCCATCGAGCTTCGTGGAGTTGTTGTTTTGTTGAGGTACTCCTCCTCAACATGTGCAGTCCGTCGCACATGATTCTCCCTCTGGAGAGCTGGGACTTATCCCTCCTAGATAACTGTCCCGTTGGAGCAACATCTCTCTTCGTTTCGGAGACCACCATCCCCTTGGACTACTCCGATCTGCTGAACAAACTGTGCATTGTTCTGCCTCTTGCAAACGCACTTGCTAGATTGCGCCTCCACGTTAATACAGCCACCGCTACACCCCTCAAGGCCTAGCAACATGCTGAACCCGTTGCACACTTCAGCCTCCTCCGGACGTATCCTTCGCATGTCGAAGAGAAAGTTTCAATGCTCCATGGCGCCGAGTCTCGACCGCCTTGGGATGGCCACGAACAATCCATCGTCCGCATACAAGCCCATGCATGAGTACCGAATTCTTCGAGTTAGCAATTCCCCTCACCTCTGTGAGCTTTGCACAACTCTTTCGGTCGCTGAGCAACTCATTCCACTTTGCATGGTCTCGTCCTTTGCCAAGCGCCTCGCTTGCCTTGAGCACCATCAAGTAAAGTTGTCAACGTTGAGCCGTAGCTCAAACTCAGCCATCCCAACCTTTGTGCGCTCCAAATTCTTCCAAGCTTGCCTGTTCTCGTGGTGCCTCTTGCGCGAAGGGTTGGCCATTCCTCTGAATGCCAATCTCAGATGCCCGCTCCTCTGAGCGACTCTTTTCCCTACATCTCCATGCCTGTTTTCCCTCAAACGGTCGCGCGTGTGCTGACTGCCCTCAACACAGCCCCACTAGGTCCCCCACGTTTGCATGTCAAGTGTTTCTATGA
>NW_027021348.1:30000-32500 GCF_036884655.1 Musa acuminata AAA Group | reverse complement strand
CAATGCAAATTACAAACAGACTTTACAAGCTCTGAATAGTGGCACAACAAAGGGTAAAATGGTCCATTACAGACCGAAAAGCTCTCGAACGTGTCCACATGACACAACCTTTATTTACAAGCCTAAAGAGGCCACCAACCCAACTAAAATGGGACTATTAAGCCTTCGGCCGCCCCTTTACATTCTGTACAAGGCATGAACATGCCAAAAGACAACGGACAGACATAAGCATTACATCCAACATCTTGTTTAGAAGTTTGTCCGTTACATTCTCCCCCACTTATCCCTTCGACGTCCTCGTCGAAGCCTTTGTGAACACTGCAACTCTTCGCCTTTGCTGAGTCTTCAATCTTCCGCTCCAGCTGCAATGCGCCTCCTGGCTCCCAGCTGCTCTCCGCTGCTGTTTCTGAGTAGTCGAACCTTTGATCCGCCATGCTGCTTCAACTCGCCAATGACTCTGACTCTGGTGTGGGGTTGGCTGAGTTGTATTGATCCTCGTTGATTCCTGCGGATCCACCAAATGAAGGAAAAGACCATTCTTACTGCGCCAGTTTCTCAAAATTTCCACATGCTGCTTGAACTGGGTGGATGCTTGTTGGAGCTTTAACGAGCATCGCCTCGCAAACTTCTGAAGTTTTGGGTCCTTCCTCCACAAAATCTGCTCATTGACTCTTCTTTCAGTTAGTTGTCACATCCAAGTAGGTTCGCATCACTTCCGCTTTCGATTGGCATTTCGTTGGGAAATGAAGCGGACAATCTACTCTCAGTAGCACTGATCACCGTTGGTGAGGATTTTGACAACTATTGTCTTCCATTATCTTCGAAGGGTCTTTGAACTTGTGCAGAGCTCCTCTGCTGGATAGATAAGAGAACTGGGGTACTCGGTTTCGCCCATTCTCTTAAGAGTTGAGAAGGCAAAGGTTACTTGACTTCGCCCGCCTCCTCGAGGTTGTACTTCATGCATCGAGCTGGTTACTGGCCTTCGCCTGCTCTTTGCTCACACTTCTGAAGCACTTGAAGTGTTTGCACTCCTTGCGTTGAGTTAGCTACTGTGATTCACCTTCTCAATGCCATTGAACTTCTGGAATGCAGGAAGTTTTCACCCCAACTTGGAGTAATTCTCTGATAGATGAGGTCGCCTCTGGGATTGTACCGTCTTCTCCATCAACCCTGCCGCCTACTCCACTGAGTAGCAAAGGTACAGCACCACGTACTGCCTGCTTCGTTCCTTGGTCGTGCACTCTTGCATGACCCGAAGTCCTTCACTTACGGCTATCTTGATGAGAAACTTGTTGACACCGGTCTTACGAAGTTTCTTGGCCTCTGCCCTTCAGCCTTATCTCGGTACTTGGAGATTGCCTCTGCATGCTCCACCTCCTCGGCCCCTTTCACGACCAAGCGCTCTCCCTCCGTGAGAGCAAGGGATCAATGACTTGCACGGAAGTCCCGCCTCTGCGGTACCATGGCGCTGCCATGCCCATGGCCCTACTATCCCTCGCTTCGCCTCTGTATCCCTTTCCTTCACAATCAGTAGAGATGTCTCCGTGGCACTCCTCTGAGTCCACCTCCATTCTAACTGATGCTTGATTTTGGGTAGCTAAGTCCCTCTGGACTCATCGTCGCTTCCTCGCCCCTTTCGACCTCCTGCTTCAACACCTCTGTGTTCTCCAAGCAGTCTGTTTGGTCGATGGAAAGACAGACTGCAACTCCCATGCATGGCCTCTGCCATCACATTGTAGGGTTTGCACCGATTCTGTTCTCCTTAGCTTCCTTGGTAGCAACGTTCGCTTACTCGACCTTGTCCTCTGACTTGTCGGGCTCCCTTAAGCGAATATGAGTTCTGGAGCAGTCCAACTCTCCAGCTGCTTCGATCATACCTCTGCATGATCAAGTCCCTCTCATGGGACTCACTGGTACTTGCATTCGAACTTTTCCCTTGGTGGAACCCAGCCCCCATATGCTGATGACCAAGGTTTTCATCCGATGCAAAATTCGGTGCACGCCCGGAAGACCCGCCTCTGCGGTACCATGGCCTTCACTCCTTGAATCCATAGCCCTTCTTGCCGTCGTGTTGTTCACCAAAGCGGAGCTCCCAGTAGCTCCCGATCATACCTCCATATGATCTCATCCCTCACGGGACATGTCGTGTGTGTCGCATTGCCACGAACTGTTCCACCACGATCCGCTGCACCATGTCGCCTCCTGGTGACATCTCCATTGCATTCTGATCCTTGTGGAATAAACTCGAATTGTGAACCCTCCATGTGTGGCCTCTGCCAATACATCGCAGGGTCTCCTCCACCTTCGATTTTGTTCGCTCCTTTGGCAATCGACCTTCATCCACCCACTCTTGGGTCACACCTAGATGAAGCACCGCTCTAGGACAGTCCGTCGCCTAGTAGCTCCCGAAGTCCACCGACTTCGCTGTAATTTGTGCACCATTGCCTGGATCCTGGGCCTCTGCCCCTACCAGCACAATCTCCGCTGCACACTGCTTCCT
>NW_027021348.1:17500-20000 GCF_036884655.1 Musa acuminata AAA Group | reverse complement strand
TGCGTCGCGCGGTGACCGTCGTGAGCGGAGCAAAATGTCAGCCATCTCAGCACCCTGGAACCCCCCGGGTGGCACAGGGCTGGATGGGGCTTTCGTATAGCAGGGACGGTGCTGCCTCTCGCTTCGCTCGCTGTCCGCCGCTCGCCGCTCGCTCGCGCAGCCAAAAATGGCCAGTTTTGGCCCGTTTTTGGGCCGTTTTGGCCAGTTTTTGGCCTGTTCTTGCGTCGCGCGGTGACTGTCGTGAGCGGAGCAAAATGTCAGCCATCTCAGCACCCTGGAACCCCCCGGGTGGCACAGGGCTGGATGGGGCTTTCGTATAGCAGGGACGGTGCTGCCTCTCGCTTCGCTCGCTGTTCGCCGCTCGCCGCTCGCTCGCGCAGCCAAAAATGGCCAGTTTTGGCCCGTTTTGGCCAGTTTTTGGCCTGTTTTTGCGTTGCGCGGTGACCATCTTGAGCGGAGCAAAATGTCAGCCATCTCAGCACCCTGGAACCCCCCGGGTGGCACAGGGCTGGATGGGGCTTTCGTATAGCAGGGACGGTGATGCCTCTCGCTTCGCTCGCTGTCCGCCGCTCGCTGCTCGCTCGCGCAGCCAAAAATGGCCAGTTTTGGCCCGTTTTTGGGCCGTTTTGGCCTGTTTTTGGGCTGTTCTTGCGTCGCGCGGTGACCGTCGTGAGCGGAGCAAAATGTCAGCCATCTCAGCACCCTGGAACCCCCCGGGTGGCACAGGGCTGGATGGGGCTTTCGTATAGCAGGGACGGTGCTGCCTCTCGCTTCGCTCGCTGTCCGCCGCTCGCCGCTCGCTCGCGCAGCCAAAAATGGCCAGTTTTGTCCCGTTTTTGGGCCGTTTTGGCCTGTTTTTGGGCTGTTCTTGCGTCGCGCGGTGACCGTCGTGAGCGGAGCAAAATGTCAGCCATCTCAGCACCCTGGAACCCCCCGGGTGGCACAGGGCTGGATGGGGCTTTCGTATAGCAGGGACGGTGCTGCCTCTCGCTTCGCTCGCTGTCCGCCGCTCGCCGCTCGCTCGCGCAGCCAAAAATGGCCAGTTTTGGCCCGTTTTTGGGCCGTTTTGGCCAGTTTTTGGCCTGTTCTTGCGTCGCGCGGTGACCGTCGTGAGCGGAGCAAAATGTCAGCCATCTCAGCACCCTGGAACCCCCCGGGTGGCACAGGGCTGGATGGGGCTTTCGTATAGCAGGGACGGTGCTGCCTCTCGCTTCGCTCGCTGTTCGCCGCTCGCCGCTCGCTCGCGCAGCCAAAAATGGCCAGTTTTGGCCCGTTTTGGCCAGTTTTTGGCCTGTTTTTGCGTTGCGCGGTGACCATCTTGAGCGGAGCAAAATGTCAGCCATCTCAGCACCCTGGAACCCCCCGGGTGGCACAGGGCTGGATGGGGCTTTCGTATAGCAGGGACGGTGATGCCTCTCGCTTCGCTCGCTGTCCGCCGCTCGCTGCTCGCTCGCGCAGCCAAAAATGGCCAGTTTTGGCCCGTTTTTGGGCCGTTTTGGCCTGTTTTTGGGCTGTTCTTGCGTCGCGCGGTGACCGTCGTGAGCGGAGCAAAATGTCAGCCATCTCAGCACCCTGGAACCCCCCGGGTGGCACAGGGCTGGATGGGGCTTTCGTATAGCAGGGACGGTGCTGCCTCTCGCTTAGCTCGCTGTCCGCCGCTCGCCGCTCGCTCGCGCAGCCAAAAATGGCCAGTTTTGTCCCGTTTTTGGGCCGTTTTGGCCTGTTTTTGGGCTGTTCTTGCGTCGCGCGGTGACCGTCGTGAGCGGAGCAAAATGTCAGCCATCTCAGCACCCTGGAACCCCCCGGGTGGCACAGGGCTGGATGGGGCTTTCGTATAGCAGGGATGGTGCTGCCTCTCGCTTCGCTCGTTGTCCGCCGCTCGCCGCTCGCTCGCGCAGCCAAAAATGGCCAGTTTTGGCCCGTTTTTGGGCCGTTTTGGCCAGTTTTTGGCCTGTTCTTGCGTCGCGCGGTGACCGTCGTGAGCGGAGCAAAATGTCAGCCATCTCAGCACCCTGGAACCCCCTGGGTGGCACAGGGCTGGATGGGGCTTTCGTATAGCAGGGACGGTGCTGCCTCTCGCTTCGCTCGCTGTCCGCCGCTCGCCGCTCGCTCGCGCAGCCAAAAATGGCCAGTTTTGGCCCGTTTTGGCCAGTTTTTGGCCTGTTTTTGCGTTGCGCGGTGACCATCTTGAGCGGAGCAAAATGTCAGCCATCTCAGCACCCTGGAACCCCCCGGGTGGCACAGGGCTGGATGGGGCTTTCGTATAGCAGGGACGGTGATGCCTCTCGCTTCGCTCGCTGTCCGCCGCTCGCTGCTCGCTCGCGCAGCCAAAAATGGCCAGTTTTGGCCCGTTTTTGGGCAGTTTTGGCCAGTTTTTGGCCTGTTCTTGCGTTGCACGGTGACCGTCGTGAGCGGAGCAAAATGACAGCCATCTCAGCACCCTGGAACCCCCCGGGTGGCACAGGGCTGGATGGGGCTTTCGTATAGCAGGGACGGTGCT
>NW_027021347.1:122500-150000 GCF_036884655.1 Musa acuminata AAA Group | reverse complement strand
CGGCGAGCTTTCCGACGAATTCCTTCCGACGGACTCCCTGCAAGCTCCCAATCTTTGTGATGACTTTAACGAGTAGCCGAGCCTTCTCGGTGATCTCCGCGAGCCTCCGACGATTTCTTCGGTGAACTTTCGACACGTTCCCGATTTCTTCTCGGTTGGTTCCGGCAGCATCTCCGATGATTCTTCGGTCTCTTAAACGTCCATCGAGCTCGACTCCGGTATCCTTGCTTTATGTTTTCTGGTTATCGTAGTTAATCCTGCACACTTAACTCAATAATATGGATTAGATCAATTAACCCACCAATTGATTATATCATCAAAATCCGAGATTCAACAGTTCTTCGCTTAGAGGTTTTGTAAAAATATCAGCTAGTTGATATTTAGTATCAATGAACTCTATGATTACATCATGATTAGTAACATGATCTCATATAAAGTGATGTCTAATATCAATATGTTTTGTTCTTGAGTGTTGTATAGGATTCTTTGTTAAGCATATTGCACTTGTGTTATCACATTTAATGGGAATATTTTTAAGATGAACTTTATAATCTTCTAAGGTGTTTTTCATCCATACAACTTGTGCACAGCATGCACTTGCTGCAATATATTCAGCTTCGATTGTTGATAGTGCAACCGAGTTTTGTTTCTTAGATGACCAGGAAACAAGGACATGTCCTAAAAATTGACATGTTCCTGATGTGCTTTTTCTATCTAGTCTACAGCCAGCAAAGTCCGCATTAGCATAAGCAATTAACTCAAGATTTTCTGATTTTGGGTACCATAATCCTAGATTTGTGGTACCATTAAGATATCTAAGTATTCTTTTAACTGCTTTGAGATGAGATATCTTAGGGTTTGATTGAAATCTAGTACAAAGTCCTACACTGAACATGATGTCTGGTCTAGTTGCAATGAGGTAAAGTAACTTCCTATCATACCCCTATAAGTTTTTTGATCGAAGCTTTCTCCACTTTCATCAATTTCTAACTTAGTGGAGGTGCTCATAGGAGTGTTAATAGCTTTTGAGTTATTCATATTAAAATTTTTTAGTAAATTCATAGCATATTTAGTTTGACTAATAAAGATGCCATTGCTTAGTTGTTTGATTTGTAAGCCTAAGAAGAATGTTAGTTCTCCCATTAAACTCATTTCGAATTCAAGACTCATAGTTTTAGCAAAAGTTTCACAAAGAGATTCATTCGTAGAACCAAAGATAATATCATCAACATAAATCTAAACAATGAGAAAATTATTTTCAAAATTCTTGATGAATAATGTAGTATCAACCTTGCCTTTTATGAAATTATTTTCAATAAGAAAAGAACTAAGTCTCTCATACCAAGCTCTCGGAGCTTGTTTTAAACCATAGAGAGCTTTAGTTAATCTAAACACATAATTAGGGAAGCTATTATTTTCAAATCCAGGAGGTTATTCAACATAGACTTCTTCAGAAATAAAGCTATTAAGAAAAGCGCTTTTAACATCCATTTGAAACAGCTTAAAATTATTATTACTAGCGTAGGCAAGGAGCATCCTTATGGCTTCTAATCGAGCCACAGGAGCGAAGGTTTCTTCGTAATCGATACCTTCTTCTTGGTTGAAACCTTTGGCCACTAATCTAGCCTTGTTTCTAACCACGATACTATTTTCATCTTGCTTGTTTCTAAAGACCCATTTAGTACCAATAACTAAATGGTCATTTGGCCTAGGAACAAGCTTCCACACCTCATTTCTCTCAAATTGATTCAATTCATCTTGCATTGCGATAATCCATGAATCATCTTTCATGGCTTCGTCAACACATTTGGGTTCAATTTGGGAGAGAAAAGCGGCGTTGGCACAAAAATTTTTAAGAGAAGATCGTGTTTGAACCCCCTTTGATATGTCTCCTAAGATTAGCTCATTAGGATGAGCATCTACATACTTCCAATCCTTGGGTAAGGATGTTTTGGAAGTGGATGCATCCAAGTTGCTAGTTGGAGACGGGGTTTCATTTAAATTCAAGGAATCAAAATTAACATCATCATCAAAATCGTTTTTCCTGATTTCGGAAATCTCATTGAAAACAACATGAATGGATTCTTCAATAATTAAAGTTCTTTTATTGAAGATACGAAGAGCTTTAGAAACCGAAGAATAACCAAGAAAGATTCCTTCATCGGATTTAGCATCAAATTTTCCTAAGTTATCCTTTTCATTCAAGATAAAACACTTACACCCAAAGACTTTAAAATATGAAACATTGGGTTTTTTGTTGTTCCATAACTCATAAGGAGTTTTGGTGAGTAAGGGTCTTACTAGAACTCTATTCAAAATATAGCATGTGGTGTTTACGGCTTCGGCCCAAAAATATTTGGGTAGGCTATGTTCATTTAACGTGATTCTTGCCATTTCTTGTAAATTTCAATTTTTTCTTTCTACTACTCCATTTTGTTGAGGATTTCTTGGAGTAGAGAAATTATGGTTGTATCCATTGAGTTCACAAAATTCTTGGAAATCATGGTTTTGAAATTCTCCACCGTGATCACTTCTAATTGACGAAATCATAGAACCCTTCTCATTTTAAACAAGTTTACAAAACTTGGTAAAATATCTAAAGCATTCATTTTTCTATTTTAAGAAGTAAGTCTATGTATATCTGCTATAGTCATCCACAATGACGAAGACGTATTTGCTACCTCCTAGACTCGATGTAGAGATTGGTCCGAACAAGTCCATATGGATCAATTGTAAGGGCCTAGAGGTGCTTATTTGATTCTTAGATTTGAAACTACCCTTAATTTGTTTACCTAATTAGCAAGCATCACATACATTATCTTTGATGAACTTGATATGAGGAATTCCTCTTACAAGTTCTTTAGATGATATTTGAGTGATTAGTTTCATGCTAGCATGACCTAATCTTCTATGCCATAGCCAAGCATCCTCATTCAAAACCGAAAAACACATTTCATTACACAAATCATTGATGTCAATAGTGTATACGTTATTTTGTTTTAATGCAATCATAGACATGTTTTTGTGTGGTTTTTCAATGATGCAAGCATTAGATTCGAATCTGACAATGTATCCTTTATCACATAATTGACTAGCCGAGTGAAAGAGTCCAAAATCAACATCCTTGTGCACTCTTACGAACTTTTCCAAATGAAACCAAGTGAGTCCATCGGAGATATGTACACCCGGTTTACGGATGTCATCAATGGACTCAAAGCTCTTGGTAAAGATTTTACTAACTTTGAACTAGTAATTAAAATCTTAAGATCCCTCCCTAAAAGTTGGGATCCAAAAGTTACGGCCATTCAAGAGGCCAAAGACCTTAAAGCATTCCCTCTTGAAGAACTCATTGGGTCTCTAATGACCTACGAAATGACATGTCAAGCTCATGACGAGCTCGAGAACCCCCTTCCAAAGAACAGGAAGGATATGGCACTCAAATCACAAGAAGACCACTTGAAAGGAACATCAAGTGATGAGGACAGTGACAATGACATTGCACTTTTGACTCAAAAATTTAAAAAATATTTAAGAAAGAACAAATTTAAAAATAATATAAAAAATAAATTTGAACAAAAGAAGGACCAAGTGATTTGCTATGAATGTAAAAAACCGGGACACTACAAGAACGATTGTCCTCAAGCCAAAAAGAGGACATCAAAGAAGAAGGCGCTCAAGGCAACATGGGATGATTCAAGCGCGTCCAAAGAAGAGGAGTCCAACACCGAGCAAGTTGCTCATTACGCGCTAATGGCTTTAGGAGAAGAGGTATGTGATTTATTTAATGAAGATTTATCTTTTGAAGAACTCTCTATCGCTTTTCATGAATTATTTGATGAATGTAGAACTGTTAGCAAGAAGTTAAGTATCTTAAAGAAAGAGCATGCTTTGCTACAAGATAAGTTTGATAGTCTTCAAACTCCTCCATGCTCTAAGTGTGAGCATTTAGAAGCAATAAAAAATAAAAATTTGCTTCTTAAGGAAACCTTAAACAAGTTTAAGGTTGGTAGCAAAGGATTAGATATGATCCTTGCACACAAGGGTCACATCGCAAATAGAAATGGAATTGGATTTGTAAAAGGATTACATCAAAATCCTACCACTTTCATAAAAGGACCTACATTACATGTTTCCTCTTATATGAAATGCAACTTCTGTTGCAAATCCGGACATATTGCCTACAAATGTCCATTTAGGAAAATTAGTTCACAAAAATTAATATGGGTTCCTAAAGGAACAATAAAGGATTCAAAAATAAATAACAAGGTTAGTGGATCAATTTTTGAGGCACCCAAAATCAAATGGGTACCTAAAAATCATCCTCTTTTATAGACAAACCCACAAGCTAGGAGCAAGAGATGGTATCTCGATAGTGGATGCTCAAGACATATGACTGGAGATCCATCTCATTTCTCTATGCTCACTAGCAAAGAAGAAGGGTACGTCACCTTCGGAGACAACAACAAAGGCAAAATCATTGGCAAGGGAACTATTGGTAACAAATTTAATTTTTCCATTGATGATGTTTTACTAGTTGATGGATTGAAACATAATCTCTTGAGTATTAGTCAACTATACGATAAAGGTTATATCGTTAGATTTGAATCAAATATGTGCATTATTGAAAAACCAAATCATAACATAACTCTGATTGTTTTAAAACAAAATAATGTCTATACCATCAATCTTGATGAACTAAGTAATGAAATGTGTTTCTCCGCCGTAAATGATGATTCTTGGCTTTGGCATAGGAGATTAGGTCATGCAAGCATGAAAACAATATCTAAAATCTCATCTCAAGAATTAGTACGAGGGATTCCGAATATGAAGTTTATTAAGGATAAGGTATGCGATGCATGTCAACTAGGCAAACAAATAAAAACAAGCTTCAAACCAAAAAATCAAATAAGCACCACTAGACCATTACAATTGATCCATTTGGACTTATTTGGACCAATTGATACAACAAGTCTAGGTGGAAGCAAATATGCTTTTGTGATTGTGGATGACTACTCTAGATACACTTGGACCTATTTCTTAGCTCACAAAAGTGATTGCTTCAAGTGTTTCTCTAAATTTTGTAAACTCACTCAAAACGAAAAAGGCTTCATAATTTCATCAATTCGGAGTGATCACGGTGGTGAATTCCAAAACCGTGACTTTCAAAATTTTTGCGAAGTTAATGGGTACAATCACAACTTCTCAACTCCAAGAAATCCTCAACAAAATGGAGTAGTTGAAAGGAAAAATAGAAACCTACAAGAAATGGCAAGAACTATGTTAAATGAACATAGTTTACCCAAATATTTTTGGGCCGAAGCCGTAAATACGGCTTGTTACATCATGAATAGGGTCCTAACAAGACCATCTCTATCAAAAACTCCCTATGAATTATGGAATAACAAAAAACCAAATATTTCTTATTTTAAAGTTTTTGGTTGTAAATGCTTCATTTTAAATGAAAAGGATGCCCTAGGTAAATTTGATGCTAAATCCGATGAAGGCATTTTTCTTAGTTACTCCTCCGTTTCTAAGGTCTTTCGTGTCTTTAACAAAAGGACCTTAGTAATAGAAGAGTCTATTTATGTAGTTTTTAATGAAATTTCTAATTTAAAGAAAAATGATTTTGATGATGATCTAGGTTTTGATAATCTGAATTTAAACGAACCCCCTCCTCAAAATAGCCATTTGAATGCATCTTCTTCCGAAATTTCTTTACCCAAAGAATGGAAGTATGTAAATGCTCATCCAAAGGAGCTAATTATAGGAGATACAACAAAAGGGGTTCAAACTCATTCTTCTTTCAAGAATTTTTGTGCTAACGCCGCTTTCCTTTCTCAAATTGAACCTAAATGCATTGATGAAGCCTTAAAAGATGATTTTTGGGTCATTGCAATGCAAGGAGAATTGAACCAATTTGAGAGGAATGAGGTATGGAAGCTTGTTCCTAGACCAAGTGACCACTTAGTCATAGGTACTAAGTGGGTCTTTAGAAACAAGCAAGACGAAAATGGTATCGTGGTTAGAAACAAGGCTAGATTAGTGGCCAAAGGTTTCAATCAAGAAGAAGGTATCGATTACGAAGAAACCTTCACTCCCGTGGCTCGATTAGAAGCCATAAGGATGCTCCTTGCCTATGCTAGTAGTAATAATTTTAAACTATTTCAAATGGATGTCAAAAGTGCTTTCTTGAATGGTTTTATTTCCGAAGAAGTATATGTCGAACAACCTCCCGGATTTGAAAATTCTCTTCTTCCTAATCATGTATTCAAATTGACTAAAGCTCTCTATGGCTTGAAACAAGCTCCTAGAGCTTGGTATGAAAGGCTTAGTTCCTTTCTTATTTTAAATAATTTTACCAAAGGCAAGGTTGATACTACATTGTTTATTAAATATTTTGAAAATAATTTTCTTATTGTGCAAATTTATGTTGACAATATTATTTTTGGCTCTTCGGATGAATCACTATGTGAATCATTTGCCAAATGTATGAGTCATGAATTTGAAATGAGTTTAATGGGTGAATTAACTTTCTTTTTGGGATTACAAATCAAACAACTTAGTGATGATATATTTCTTAACCAATCTAAATATACATTAGAATTGTTAAAACGATTTAACATGGATAATTCAAAAGCAATAAACACCCCTATGAGTACTGCGACTAAGTTAGATATGGATGAAAATAGTGAAAATTTCGATCAAAAAATATATAGGGGAATGATAGGTAGTCTACTCTACCTCACCGCGACTAGACCAGATATTATGTTTAGTGTAGGACTTTGCGCTAGGTTTCAATCTAATCCTAAATTATCTCATCTGAAGAGTGTTAAAAGAATATTCAGGTATCTTAAAGGAACTCCAAATTTAGGATTATGGTATCCAAAATCTGAAAAATTTGATCTAATAGCTTATGCAGACGCCGATTTTGGCGGATGCAGGATCGATAGAAAAAGTACATCCGGAACATGCCAATTTTTAGGACATGCACTTGTTTCTTGGACTTCCAAGAAACAAAATTCAGTTGCACTATCTACAGCGGAAGCCGAATACATTGCTGCAAGTGCATGTTGTGCACAAGTCATTTGGATGAAAAATATATTAGAAGACTATGGAATTCACTTTAAAAACATTCCCATAAAATGTGATAATACTAGTGCCATATGTCTTACTAAAAATCCAATTCTGCACTCTAGAACTAAGCACATCGACGTTAGGCATCATTTCATACGCGATCATGTCCTTAACAATGATGTTGTTCTAGAATTCATTGACACAAAGCATCAATTAGCAGATATATTTACAAAAGCTTTGAACGAAGATCAATTTGAATTCATTAGAAGGGAATTAGGCATGCTAAATTGTCCCTAAAATGAGCTTCACGAAAAATGACTCGTCCTTTTCCTTTCTTTTGTGGATTTGATTTCTTCCTTCTTCTTCAATTCAAAATGATCCATTAAAGTATAACTTATGATCTTGAGGGAAGAAGCTAAACAAAAGGGAGGAAGAAAAATTTTTTTCTTTCCTCCGCGGGATGCCAGCGGTGGCACCGCCAGATCCGGCGGTTGCACCGCTTGGCGATCGGGTGCCAGGCGGTGACACCGACCGGTTTGGCGGTGACACCAACCAAGCGAGCCTTACTAACCCGAGGGGTTAGGGCCGGCGGTGACACCGCCCCCAACCCGAAAAAAACACTCTCAAAACCCTCTCCCATTCCCTCTAACCCTCATTCTAACTCTTAGAAGCATTGGAGAAGGATTCTTGGTGGTCCAAGCTTTCCATCTCTCAACATAATCTCCATAAGGTAACACTTGAAATCCCTCTTTTTGGTATCCCATTCCTTCTTTTCTTTCCTCTTTTCCTTGCTTATTTTTTACAATTTCATCATCATCTTGTCTAGATTATGGCTCCTAAGAGATCAAAAGGAAAAAGGATTGAAGGAGATTCATTTGACCATGATCTTTTTAGATCAAAAGAGGCAGCCCTTAGCTTTCCAAAATTTGAAACACGATGTATCCATAAGGGAAAATACGTTGATCTGGATGAACTAGAGGACTTAGAACCCATTAGGTGGTTTGCACACCTAGAAGCTCTACCTCTACTACAAATAGATGAACCAATCTATCCGCGATTAGTTAGATTGTTCTATGCCAACCTTTATGAGGACAACGATAGCCTAAGCACTTACCTTCTAGGAACATCCATTAGAATATTTGACAGCACTATTTGTGAGCTAATTGGCATAACTGAAAAAGATAGGGGATGCTATTTTAAAGGTAAATGGGACGTCAAAACAATAGGAGCAACCTATACCGAAGCCGTGAAAATAATTTTTGCAAATCCAAACCTTGACTTCCTACCCAAGAGCTGTGAACACTTACTGCCTTTCAACTCTAAAATTCTTCATCACATTATCACAAGCATCATATTCCCCAAACAATTTCATCTTGACGAAATAAGTCAAATAGAAATAGGAATCATGTATTGGATTATGACCGGTCAGCATAATTGTTTTGGGTACTTAATTCGTCAACACATGTAGGATATTATGACTAAAGATATTATATTACCATATGGGAGGTTAATCACTAGAATTCTTCATGCCTATGACATTTGCATTCCACCCGATGAAGAATCTATTCAAAATGATCGATATAACATAATAAATAAAAACCTACTGAAAAGACTTAGGTGCACTTTTAGCAATGGCATATGGGTTAGGCAACCTAGAAGGACGGATCCAATTCCTCCACCAATAGAACAACCCGAAACACCAATTCTTATGGGAAATGAATCTCCTCCTCCTAGTCCCTTTGGCGCAGCACCTTCAGCTCCTGTTTCCTCCTCTGAAGATATCATTATGGCGGAGCTATCTCAGATCAAATCACAACAAGAACAAATTCAGAATCAACAAGTTGAAATTTTGAAGACACTACGACAGATGAATGAAAAAATAGATATCATGTATCAGCACTGTGGATTACCTCCTAAGGATTAAATTGATGTATCTTTTTATTCTGTTCTGTTTGCTTTTAACAACAAGTTCAAGTTTGTCATCGATTGAACGATAACTGATCTTTCCTTTTAGATAACTACTATTTTAAATCTGCATAAATGATGATGTCTTTTGGATAAACTATTTCTGGCAAATTTGAATGATGAACTTTGTTAAATGCTAAACCTTTTTCTATGATCATCAATTAGCTGGCTTGTCTCTTTTTGTTGATGACAAAGGGGGAGAAGTGATGACTTACACCATAACGATAGCATGACTTATATGAATTACAAAAACTTGTGTGATATGAATGTCTTATATGCCTTGCAAATCCTTGAAAATATCACAAGATTGATATCATGAAATTTATATTGAAAATCTTTATCTTCTGTCGTAGCAAAATTCATCCCTTATCATTTAACTTATGATTTTCATCGAAGTTTCGTACTTACTATTGTTTAATGAGGATAACGATAAGCTCTACGATTAGAACTTATCGGGTTATGCTTGAATCCAATGGGATGGAATTCAAGTGTTTTTTTATCTTCTCATAATATGGCATATAGATAGGGGGAGTTATGTTTAACTCCGTCATCAATTGATTGTCATCATCAAAAAGGGGGAGATTGTTGAATCTCGGATTTTGATGATATAATCAATTGGTGGGTTAATTGATCTAATCCATATTATTGAGTTAAGTGTGCAGGATTAACTACGATAACCAGAAAATATAAAGCAAGGATACCGGAGTCGAGCTCGATGGACGTTTAAGAGACCGAAGAATCATCGGAGATGTTGCCGGAACCAATCGAGAAGAAATCGGGAACGTGTCGAAAGTTCGCCGAAGAAATCGTCGGAGGCTCGCGGAGATCACCGAGAAGGCTCGGCTACTCGTTAAAGTCATCACAAAGATTGGGAGCTTGCAGGGAGTCCGTCGGAAGGAATTCGTCGGAAAGATCGCCGGAACAAGACTCGACGTTCGCGGTTGAAAACTTGCTTAGGATGTTTTTGTGTTATGTAGTTCACTTGTAATTAGGATTAGGATTAAGAGATAATCCTATATCCCGGTTAGGGGCCAACTGGGCCCAAAGTCAGATTTGGTTTGGGCTAAAATTAAGCCAAACCAATGAATCGGAGAGCCAAGCGGTGGCACCGCCTGGCTGGGCGGTGGAACAGCCCAGCACCCGAGAGCTGGGCGGTGACACCTCCTTGGCTGGGCGGTTGCATCGTCCAGCACCCGAGCGCTGGGCGGTGGCACCGCTTGGCTGGGCGGTGGCACCTCCAACATCGGAAACCCTAAGAGAATTCAAATTTTGGAGCCCAAATTTGAATCCTCTTGAGGCCTATAAATACCCCTCAAATCTCAGCTGAGATTATAACTTTTGAGAAGCATTTTGATTGAGAGAAAAGTCTTAGAAAGTCTTAGCAAGTCTTGTTTTCAATTTGCTAGAGAGTTCTCCTCCTTCTTTCTTATTGAAAATTTGTAAGAGGTTGAGCTGCTTGTAAAAGGTTGTAAGAGGGGTGTTTACCCTTCCATTTCAAGAGACTTGCTAGTGGAAGGTGGGAGCCTCATCGAAGAGGGGCCTCGCAAGTGGATGTAGGTCATTTGACCGAACCACTCTAAAATCGGCGTAATCTCTGGTTTGCATTTTATTATTGTCATTTACATTACTGCATACCTTCTTACTGCTTTAGTTTCTTATTACCCTTGCTGCGCAACTTTAAGAATACGCTTTCAAGTTAAACTTTTCAAGTTCCGTTCTTATCGTACGAAAGATTTTTCTAAAACCGAAGTTTTAATCCGCTGCACTAATTCACCCCCCCCTCTTAGTGCCGCTCCGATCCTAACAAGAACAATTTGATTTCATAAGAAGAGAATTAGGAATGTTGATGTGTCCGAATACATAAACTAGTTAAAAATGATCAAATCACTTGATTGCCATTACATGCCTAAATAACATGTTGGAAATTATGTGTTGAATTCAAAAATATTTTATCTTCATGATTGTATTTGAAAATCTGTAGCATAGTCTTGTCTGAACGCATGAAAGTGTTCATTTCATTTTCGGATTCGCTTAACAATTGGAATGCTAAAAATCAGATTTTCTCATATACTTTTTGGATTTGATAAAATGATTCCTACTTATGAATTCCATCTTGAAATATGGATGATAGTATTTTTACTTACAAAGAGTTGTTTCACACACATATCTTGACTAACTCACAAATAGCTGGCATCACAAATGGCTTTCCTCCTTCATACAAAAAGATTATAACAAGGAAGAAGTATTCAAAGCAATCTACGTATCATGCTTTCCTTGATTTCCTATCACTTACTATTGGAAAATAACATGAACCGAGTAAAGGCATAAATAATTATCGCACTTATGCTCAAAATTTGCTTATTTTGTTCTCCTGGTATCACAACTACCATGCTTTTTGTTGATGACAAAGGGGGAGAAATATATGAATTGATGCTATACACACTGATGCTATAATTATGCCATGCTTGCATCACCGAGAAATATATGAATTGATGCTATAAACACTAATGCTATGCTTGCATCACCAAGAGATATATGAACAGATGCTATGATTAATTTGCATTATGCCTTGTTTGTATCGTGTCAAGATATCAAACAAAAAAACTTGCATCATAATTTTATGAGTTGATATCTTACCATATGATGAAATGCAATACTTGCTAAAATATTTGAAATGTGTACATCATGTAATAATATCAAAATCTTACTTCGCAGCTTTACATATTGATATCTTACAATATGATGAATTGCTACTATTACCATCATTCAAACTTGTAATGAAAATGAATGTCAAGCCTTGACATCATCTTCAGAGAGATACATCATGATGGCAATCATGATGGGAGTATTGATAAGTTTAAATGATTTTAACTTATCAATATGTCTCTTGAATTCAAAGGTTTTGAATTTAATAATGACTTATCTCAAGTATGGCATATAGACATGGGGAGTTAAGGTTAACACCATTATCAGTTGATTGTCATCATCAAAAAGGGGGAGATTGTTGAATCTCGGATTTTGATGATGAAGTCAATTATCATTTGTTATCTAATCTATATGTTGAGATAAGTGGGCAGGATTAACTATGATGAAAGTAAGACATGCAGCAGGACTTGCGCTGGAGTCAAGACAATGATCACGTTGGGAGTTCGAGAGTTCGACGGAAGTTCAGACAGTCGTCGGAGGTTCTGCGGGAACAAATCCGAGAAGTCCATAAGCTTGCCAAAGAAGCTCGTCGGAACTCGCCAAGTGAATCGTCGCAAGTCCAGGAGTTTGCCAGAAGTCCGCAGTGTTGAATCTCGGATTTTGATGATGAAGTCAATTGTCATTTGTTGTCTAATCTATGTGTTGAGATAAGTGTGCAGGATTAACTACGATGAAAGTTAAACAAGCAGCAGGAGTTGCGTCGGAGTCAAGATCATGATCACGTTGGGAGTTCGAGAGTTCGACGGAAGTTCGGACGGTCGTCGGAGGTTCTGCGAGAACAGATCCGAGAAGTCCAGAAGCTTGCCAAGCGAAGCTCGTCGGAACTCGCCAAGTGGATCGTCGCAAAGTCCAGGAGTTTGCCGAAAGTCCGCAGAAGCATCACCGAGGGTTCATCGGATGATCGACAGAAGTTCGCCGGAAACTCGCCGGAAGAAGCGATTGACGCACCGAAGCAAAGCTGCAGAAATTGTCTTAGATCTAATCGTAGTTAGCACATTGATTAAGTTGGAAAACGGGAGGTGATCCCATTAGCTTAATCTTGGGGCAATTGGGCCCCTGAAAGACTGAAATTGGGCCGAATGGAGCTAACCATTCGGACCCTGATTGCACCAGGAGGTGCAACCGCCTAGGCCAGGAGGTGGCACCGCCTGGGCTAAGCCTCCCAGCGAGACTGGGCGGTGCAACCTCCCTGACAGAGAGGTGGCACCGCCTGAGCTCAGTCTTCGAGCTAGACTAGGCGGTGCAACCTCCATGACAGAGAGGTGGCACCGCCTGAGCTCGGTCTTCGAGCTCTGGCAGAGAGGTGCAACCGCCTCAGTCAAGAGGTGGCACCGCCTGGGCTCAGTCTTCGAGCTCTGCCAGGCGGTGCAACCTCTCCAGTCAGGAGGTGCAACCGCCTGATCCCGGAATTCCGGGATTTAATCGTTTTGAGCTCCAAATTTGAATTGGGTTGGGGCCTATAAATACCCCACCCATTCAGCACTGAAAAGATACAGACCTACACCAAAATTCTTGATCTTTTCTGTGATTCTAAGAGCTCAAATTTGTGTAAAGTCCTAAAGTTCTCCTCTTTCTGTTCTTCAAGTCTTAAGTTGTAAAGAGAGGAGAGAAAGGTCCTGTAAGGGTTGTCTCCTGAGCCCATCAAAAGGAGTGAATCTGTAAAAGGGCAGTTGGCCTTCGCCTATTGAAGGAAGGCCTCTAGTTGACGTCGGTGACCTCATCGATGGAGGAAGCCAAAAGTGGAGTAGGTCAAGACTGACCGAACCACTCTAAATCTCTGGTTTGCGTTTATTTTGAGCACTTTATCATTACTGCAAACCTCCTACATAGCTACTGCTCTCTGCGCCTTTACGAACAAGTTTCTAAGTGCTGATCTTTCAGAATCTGCATTCATATGTAAATCGGTGTTTTCATACATTACAGTTTACGATTACGTTTTGTAACTGCAAACTGTCTTCTGTGCTTTTACGAACGAGTTTCTTTGCAGTTTACATTTACGTTTTGATTCTATTTATAACGGCAAACTGTCTTCTACAATTTTACGAACGAGTTTCAAGGTTTAGACGAAAATCTGCATTCAGACGTAAAACTGCATTTAGACGTAAATCGGCTTTCCTCGTACAATCATCAGATTTCAGTTCACGTTTACGTCTTGATTTCAACTGCATATTGCCTTCTGCGAGTCTACAAACGAGTTTCAAAGTTCAGACATAAATCTGCGTTTAGACGTAAATCTGCATTTAGACGTAAATCTGCTTTTTGCAGATTACTTTTTGAGCTGTACAATAGCAGCACACTGTCTTTATACTTCTGCTTAAACTGCTTTTGATCTAAACAAGTGATTTATGCAATCTGAGCTTAGACGTAAACTGCGCTTAGACGCAAACTATGTTTAGACGCAAACTGCGTTTTGACACAAACTGTGTTTAGACGTAAACTGCACTTAATCATAAGTAATCTTAGAATCGGCTTTTGCATCAAAATAGTTTTTATCGAACGAACGCAGCCTTCATTTTTAATCGCTGAAAGATATCCGCTGCACTAATTCACCCCCCCCCCCCCCCCCCCCCCTCTTAGTGCTCTCGATCCTAACAATTGGTATCAGAGCCCGGTTAACTCTCAAACGGATTAAAATCCAAGAGAGATGGCTTACGCCGGAAACCAAGAGGGCCATTCCATTACACGTCCACCCATGTCCAGTGGGACGGACTACACCTACTAGAAGACCCAAATGAGGATTTTTCTTATTTCTATGGATTTTGAACTATGGAATCTTGTCGAAAACAGTTTTTCAAAGTCTTCTCTTCCAATGATCGATTGGAATGATTCGGAAAAGAAGGCTTTCGCTCGTAATGCAAAGGCTATGAATGCCTTATTTTGTGCACTTGATAAAAACGAGTTTAACCGTGTTTCAACTTGTGAAACTGCATTTGATATTTGGCACACACTCGAAGTGACCCATGAAGGCACAAGTAGAGTAAAAGAGTCAAAAATCAATTTGCTGTTACATTCTTTCGAACTTTTCCGGATGAAACCGAGTGAAACCATTGGCGACATGTTTACCCATTTCACGGATGTCATCAACGGTCTAAAAGGACTCGGAAAGAGCTTTTCGGATTTTGAGCTTGTTAATAAGATACTAAGATCCCTTCCTAAGAGTTGGGATCCTAAAGTCACGGCTATTCAAGAGGCAAAAGATCTGCGAAATTTTCCTCTTGAAGAACTAATCGGGTCATTAATGACCTACGAAATGACTTGTAAAGCTCATGAAGAGCAAGAAGACATCCTTCCAAAGAACAGGAAGGATATGGCACTCAAAACTTCTGAACATCATTTGAGAGAAAACTCAAGTGATGAGGACTGTGACGATGACTTGGCACTTCTAACTAAAAAATTTAAAAAATTCATTAAAAGAAACAAGTTTAAGAATGATACTAAAAATAAACTTGAACCCAAGAAGGATCAAGTTATTTGCTATGAGTGCAAAAAGCCGGGACACTACAAGAGTGATTGTCCCCAAGCCAAAAGGAGAACAACAAAGAAGAAGGCGCTCAAAGCAACATGGGATGATTCGAGCGCATCTGAGGAAGAGGAGTCCAACACCGAGCAAGTTGCTCATTACGCCTTAATGGCCATCGGAGAGGAGGTAACGAATTCATTAAATGCTGATTTATCTTTCGATGAATTATTAAATGCTTTCAATGACTTATTTGATGAATGCAAGAGTATCAGTAGAAAATACAAATTGCTAAAAAAGGTGCATGATAGTCTTACTTGTGAGTTTGACAAGTTAAAAGTTGAACATCATGATAGTTTAAATTCATGTATCAAATGTCATGATTTAGAAACTTTCCAAAAAGAAAACCATCTACTCAAGGACACCTTGAAGAAATTCGAGGTTGGTAGCAAGTCATTGAACATGATCCTTGCAAACAAGGGTCATGTTCCAAAAAGAAGTGGAATTGGATTTGTGAGAAGTCCTCACCTAAATCCAACCACTTTTATAAAAGGCCCCATCTTACATGTTCAACACCAAGCAAAATGCAACTTTTGTTGCAAAATTGGACATAAGACACATTATTGTCCATTCAAGAAAATTAGTCCAAATAAATTGATTTGGGTTCCTAAAGGAACCATGATAAACTCTATGCAACATGATAAACAATGTAGATCTATCTTTGAGGCACCCAAAAACAAATGGGTACCTAAAAATTATCCTTTCTTGTAGAAACCCACACCATCCCAAGCTAGGAGCAAGAGATGGTACCTTGATAGTGGATGCTCAAGGCATATGACCGGAGATCCATCTCAATTCTTTAAGCTCACTAGCATAGATGAAGGCTATGTTACCTTCGGAGACAACAACAAGGGTAAAATCATTGGCAAAGGAACCATAGGTAACAAATCCAACTTCTTTATTGAAGATGTTTTGTTAGTTGATGGTTTAAAACATAACCTCTTGAGCATTAGTCAATTATGTGATAAAGGATACATTGTCAAATTCGAATCTAATGCTTGTATCATTGAAAAGCCCCATAAAAACATGTCTATGATTGCATTAAAATAAAATAACATATACACTATTGACATCAATGATTTGTGTAATGAAATGTGTTTTTCGGTTTTAAATGAGGATGCTTGGCTATGACATAGAAGATTAGGTCATGCTAGCATGAAACTAATCACTCAAATATCATCTAAAGAACTTGTAAGAGGAATTCCTCATATCAAGTTCATCAAAGATAATGTATGTGATGCTTGCCAATTAGGTAAACAGATTAAGGGTAGTTTCAAGACTAAAAATCAAATAAGCACCTCTAGGCCCTTACAATTGATCCATATGGACTTGTTCGGACCAATCTCTTCATCAAGTCTAGGAGGTAGCAAATACGCCTTTGTCATTGTTGATGACTATAGCAGATATACATGGACCTACTTCTTAAAACAAAAAAATGAATGCTTTAGATATTTTACCAAGTTCTGTAAACTTGTTCAAAATGAGAAGGGTTCTATGATTTCGTCAATAAGAAGCGATCATGGTGGAGAATTTCAAAACCACGATTTCCAAGAATTCTGTGAACTCAATGGATATAACGATAATTTCTCTACTCCAAGAAATCCTCAACAAAATGGGGTAGTAGAAAGAAAAAATCGAAATCTACAAGAAATGGCAAGAACCATGTTGAATGAACACAGCCTACAAGAAATACTTTTGGGCCGAAGCCATAAACACTGCATGCTATATTTTGAATAGAGTACTAGTAAGACTCTTACTCACCAAAACTCCTTATGAGTTATGGAATAACAAAAAACCCAATGTTTCATATTTTAAAGTCTTTGGGTGTAAGTGTTTTATCTTAAATGAAAAGGATAACTTAGGAAAATTTGATGCTAAATCCGATGAAGGAATCTTTCTTGGTTATTCTTCGGTTTCTAAAGCTTTTCGTATCTTCAATAAAAGAACTTTAATTATTGAAGAATCCATTCATGTTGTTTTCAATGAGATTTCCGAAATTAAGAAAAATGATCTTGATGATGATGTTAATTTTGATTCCTTAAATTTAAATGAATCCCCTTCTCCAACTAGCAACTTGGATGCATCCACTTCCGAAACATCCTTACCCAAGGATTGGAAGTATGTAGATGCTCATCCTAAGGAGCTAATATTAGGAGACACATCTAAGGGGGTTCAAACACGATCTTCTTTTAAAAATTTTTGTGCCAACGCCGCCTTTCTCTCCCAAATTGAACCCAAATGTGTTGATGAAGCCATGAAAGATGATTCATGGATTATCGCAATGCAAGATGAATTGAATCAATTTGAGAGAAATGAGGTGTGGACGCTTGTTCCTAGGCCAAATGACCATTTAGTAATTGGTACTAAATGGGTTTTCAGAAACAAGCAAGATGAAAATGGTATCGTGGTTAGAAACAAGGCTAGATTAGTGGCCAAAGGTTTCAACCAAGAAGAAGGTATCGATTACGAAGAAACCTTCGCACCTGTGGCTCGATTGGAAGCCATAAGGATGCTTCTTGCCTACGCTAGTAATAATAATTTTAAGTTATTTCAAATGAATGTTAAAAGCGCTTTTTTAAATGGCTTTATTTCCGAAGAAGTTTATGTTGAACAACCTCCTGGATTTGAAAATAATAGCCTCCCTAATCATGTGTTTAGATTAACTAAAGCTCTCTATGGTTTAAAACAAGCCCCAAGGGCTTGGTATGAGAGACTTAGTTCTTTTCTTATCAAAAATAACTTTACAAAAGGCAAGGTTGATACTACATTGTTTATCAAGAATTTTGAAAATAATTTTCTCATTGTTCAGATTTATGTTGATGATATCATCTTTGGCTCTACAAATGAATCTCTTTGTGAATCTTTTGCTAAAACTATGAGTCTTGAATTCGAAATGAGCTTAATGGGAGAATTAACATTCTTCTTAGGTTTACAAATCAAACAACTAAGCAATGGCATCTTTATTAGTCAAACTAAATATGCCATGAATTTATTAAAAAGGTTTAATATGAACAACTCAAAGGCTAGTAACACTCCTATGAGCACCTCCACTAAGTTAGAAATTGATGAAAGTGGAGAAAGCTTTAATCAAAAAACTTATAGGGGCATGATAGGAAGTTTACTTTATCTCACTGCCACCAGACCAGACATCATGTTCAGTGTAGGACTTTGTGCTAGATTTCAATCAAACCCTAAGATATCTCATCTCAAAGCAGTTAAAAGAATACTTAGATATCTTAATGGAACCACAAATCTAGGATTATGGTACCCAAAATCAGAAAATTTTGAGTTAACAACTTATGCTGATGCGGACTTCGCTGGCTGTAGACTAGATAGAAAAAGCACATCAGGATCATGTCAATTTTTAGGACATGCCCTTGTTTCCTGGTCATCTAAGAAACAAAGCTCGGTTGCTCTATCAACAACCGAAGCTGAATATATTGCAGCAAGTGCATGCTGTGCACAAGTTATATGGATGAAAAACACTTTAGAAGATTACAAAGTTAATCTTAAAGATATTCCCATTAAATGTGATAACACGAGTGCAATATGCTTAACTAAGAATCCTATACAACACTCAAGAACAAAACATATTGATATTAGACATCACTTTATACGAGATCATGTCACTAATCATGACGTAACCATAGAGTTCATTGATACTAAACATCAACTAGCTGACATTTTTACAAAACCTCTAAGTGAAGAACAATTTGATTTCATTCGAAGAGAATTAGGAATGTTGATGTGTCCGAATAGATAAATTTGTTAAAATTATTTTTCGGACTATATTGAATGAACAAATCACTTGATTGCTATGTTTCTATGATTATATGTGAAAATCTACAACAAAATCTTGTCCGAATGCATCTTATTTATTCGAATGCTATAAAACAGATTTTCTCGTACACCTTCATGAGAAATAAGTTTCTGAAATAGATTTGATGAAGTGATTCATGTGTATGTATTCCATCCTGCAAAATCTTTACATAGACAATGGATTATAACAAAAAGGGGAAGAAGTATTTAAAGCTATCTATGTAAAATTCCTCTATAAGCTTGCTATTATTATTTTCCTGGCATCATAATTACTATGCTTTTTGTTGATGACAAAGGGGGAGATATATGAATTGATAAACACTGCCATGATTAGAAATACTATGAGTGATGCTATAAACACTGCTATGTGATGCTATAAACACTGCTATGATTATGCCATCCTTGCATCACCAAGAGATATATGAACATGTGCTAAAGTTTGCATTATGCCCTGAGTTGATATCTTATCATGTGAAGAAAATGCAAAACTTGCTAGAATATTTCAAATGTGTGCATCATGTAATAGTGCTTCACAGCTTTATATGATAATGTTCAAACTACATAATGAATAGTTACAAACACAATCATACAAACTTGATGATGTATGTCAAGCCTTGACATCATCTTTGAAGAGATACCTCATGATGAGTATCATGATGGGAGTATTGATAAGTTTAACTGATCTAACTTATCAATACGTCACTTGAATTCTTAGGTCTTGAATTCAAGGTTGACTTATCTCAACTATGGCATATAGACAGGGGGAGTTAAGGATAACTCCATTATCAATTGATTGTCATCATCAAAAAGGGGGAGATTGTTGAATCTCGGATTTTGATAATGAAGTCAATTGTCATTTGTTGTCTAATCTATGTGTTGAGATAAGTGTGTAGGATTAACTATGATGAAAGTTAGACAAGCAGCAGGAGTTGCGCCGGAGTCAAGATCATGATCACGTTGGGAGTTCGAGAGTTCGACGGAAGTTCGGACGGTCGTCGGAGGTTCTGCGAGAACAGATCCGAGAAGTCCAGAAGCTTGCCAAGCGAAGCTCGTCGAAACTCGCCAAGTGGATCGTCGCAAAGTCCAGGAGTTTGCCGAAAGTCCGCAGAAGCATCACCGAGGGTTCATCGGATGATCGATGGAAGTTCACCGGAAACTCGCCGGAAGAAGCGATTGACGCACTGAAGCAAAGCTGCAGAAATTGTCTTAGATCTAATCGTAGTTAGCACATTGATTAAGTTGGAAAATGGGAGGTGATCCCATTAGCTTAATCTTGGGGCAATTGGGCCCCTGAAAGACTGAAATTGGGCCGAATGGAGCTAACCATTCGGACCCTGATTGCACCAGGAGGTGCAACCGCCTAGGCCAGGAGGTGGCACCGCCTAGGCTAAGCCTCCCAGCGAGACTAGGCGGTGCAACCTCCCTAGCCAGGAGGTGGCATCGCCTGAGCTCAGTCTTCGAGCTAGACTGGGCGGTGCAACCTCCCTGACAGAGAGGTGGCACCGCCTGAGCTCAGTCTTCGAGCTAGACTAGGCGGTGCAACCTCCCTAACAGAGAGGTGGCACCGCCTGAGCTCGGTCTTCAAGCTCTGGCAGAGAGGTGCAACCGCCTCAGTCAAGAGGTGGCACCGCCTGGGCTCAGTCTTCGAGCTCTGCCAAGCGGTGCAACCTCTCCAGTCAGGAGGTGCAACCGCTTGATCCCGGAATTCCGGGATTTGATCGTTTTGAGCTCCAAATTTGAATTGGGTTGGGGCCTATAAATACCCCACCCATTCAGCACTGAAAAGATACAGACCTACACCGAAATTCTTGATCTTTTCTGTGATTCTAAGAGCTCAAATTTGTGTAAAGTCCTAAAGTTCTCCTCTTTCTGTTCTTCAAGTCTTGAGTTGTAAAGAGAGGAGAGAAAGGTCCTGTAAGGGTTGTCTCCTGAGCCCATCAAAAGGAGTGAATCTGTAAAAGGGCAGTTGGCCTTCGCCTATTGAAGGAAGGCCTCTAGTTGACGTCGGTGACCTCATCGGTGGAGGAAGCCAAAAGTGGAGTAGGTCAAGACTGACCGAACCACTCTAAATCTCTGGTTTGCATTTATTTTGAGCACTTTATCATTACTGCAAACCTCCTACATAGCTACTGCTCTCTGTGCCTTTACGAACAAGTTTCTAAGTGCTGATCTTTCCGAATCTGCATTCATACGTAAATCGGTGTTTTCATACATTACAGTTTATGATTACGTTTTGTAACTGCAAACTATCTTCTGCGCTTTTACGAATGAGTTTCTTTGCAGTTTACATTTACGTTTTGATTCTATTTATAACTGCAAACTGTCTTCTGCAATTTTACGAACAAGTTTCAAGGTTTAGACAAAAATCTGCATTCAGACGTAAAACTGCATTTAGACGTAAATCGGCTTTCCTCGTACAATCATCAGATTTCAGTTCACGTTTACGTCTTGATTTCAACTGCATATTGCCTTCTGCGAGTCTACAAATGAGTTTCAAAGTTCAGACGTAAATCTGCGTTTAGACGTAAATCTGCGTTTAGACGTAAATCTGCTTTTTGCATATTACTTTTTGAGCTGTACAATAGCAGCACAATGTCTTTATACTTCTGCTTAAACTGCTTTTGATCTAAACAAGTGATTTACGCAATCTGAGCTTAGACGTAAACTGCGCTTAGACGCAAACTGTGTTTAGACGCAAACTGCGTTTAGACGCAAACTGTGTTTAGACGTAAACTGCACTTAATCATAAGTAATCTTAGAATCGGCTTTTGCATCAAAATAGTTTTTATCGAACGAACACAGCCTTCGTTTTTAATCGCTGAAAGATATCCGCTGCACTAATTCACCCCCCCTCTTAGTGCTCTCGATCCTAACACGCAGGAGCATCACCGAGGGTTCATCGAATGATCGACGGAAGTTCGCCGGAAGCTCGCCGGAAGAAGCGATTGACGCACCGGAGCAAGTTGCAGTAAATGTCTTAGGGAATATCGTAGTTAGCACAATGATTAAGTTGGAAATGGGAGGTGATCCCATTAACTTAATCTTGGGGCAATTGGGCCCCTGAAAAACCCAAATTGGGCCGAATGGATCAACCCATTCGGACCCTGATTTCTGCTGGGAGGTGCAACCGCCCCAGCCAGGAGGTAGCACCGCCTGGGCTAAGTCTCCGAGCGAGACTGGGCGGTGCAACCACCCCAGCATGGAGGTGGCACCGCCTGGGCTCAGTCTCCGAGCGAGACTGGGCGGTGCAACCTCCTCTGACAGGAGGTAGCACCGCTTGAGCCCGGTCTTCGAGCTCTGCCAGGCGATGCAACCGCCTCAATCAAGAGGTGCAACCACCGGAGCTCGGTCGTCGAGCTCTGGCAGGAGGTGCAACCGCCCCTGGACAAGAGGTAGCACCGCCCAGAGGCTCAGTCTTCGAGCTCTGCCAGGCGGTGCAACCGCCTCAGTCAGGAGGTGCAACCGCTTGATCCCGGAATTTCGAGAATTGACAGTTTTGAGCTCCAAATTTGAACTGGGTTGGGGCCTAGAAATACCCCACCCATTCAGCACTGAAAGGGTATGAACTTACACTGAAATCTTGATCTTTTTCTGTGATTCTTAGAGCTCAAAATTGTTGTAAAGGCCAAAAGTTCTTCTCCGTCTTTTCTTCCAAGTTTTGAGTTGTAAAGAGAGGAGAGAAAATTCTGTAAGGGTTGTCTCCTAAGCCTATCAAAAGGAGTGAAACTATAAAAGGGTGGTTGGCCTTCGCCTATTGAAGGAAGGCCTCTAGTTGACGTTGGTGACCTCGTCGGTGGAGGAAGCCAAAAGTGGAGTAGGTCAAGATTGACCGAACCACTGTAAATCTCGGTTTGCATTTACTTTGAGCATCTTATCTTTACTGCAAACCTCCTCAATAGCTTACTGCCTTCTGTGTTTTTACGAACGTGTTTCAAAGTTCAGTGCTTTACGAATCAGGGTTTAAGACGCAAATCAGTTTTATCATACGAACATTGTATTTCAGTTTACGCTTACGTTCTAATTTTCATTATAACTGTAAACTGCCTTTATATCTTTGCTTTAACTGCATCTCGCCTTATCTCAAGTTAAAGTGGTTTACGAATCAGCTTTTATACCGAAATCGCTTTTATCGTATGAACGTCGTGTTTCAGTTTGCGCTTATTTTCTGATTTCCATCATAACTGCAAACTGCGTTTATATCTTTGCTGCATCTCTCCTAGTCAAAAGTTTAAGTGATTTATGAATCGGCTTTCTTACCAAAATCACTTTTATCAAACGAACGCAGTTTTCGATTTTAATCGTAGAAAGTTTTCCGCTGCACTAATTCACCCCCCCCCCCCCCCCTCTTAGTGCTCTTGATCCTAATAGGAACCCCTATAGAGTTCCAAGGAGGCCGAACCCCTAAAGAGATCAACCCCAAGTTTAGAATCTACAAGGGTTCTAACATAATTCAACCTAGTACGAGAGGAACCGTTGATTCACACAATTGGTCATCGCACTTGGTTGAAAAGCCAGTGGCGCGAAGCTACCATGTGTCGGATTATGACTGAATGCCTCTAAGTCAGAATCCTAGCTAGCAACCGGTGCTCTCGCCCGTCGTTCGCCTCCCGACCCACAGTAGGGGCCTTCGGCCCCCATGGGCTCGTGTCGCTGGTGTAGCCCCCGTGGTGGTATAGCCACAAGTGGCCATCGGGAAGTGAAATTCCGCACGGACGACGGGCTGAATCCTTTGTAGATGACTAAAATACGCGATGGGGCATTGTAAGTGCTAGAGTGGCCTTGCTACCACGATCCACTGAGATCCAGCCCTGTGTCGCACGGATTCGTCCCCCCCCTCTCCCCCAAATTCACTGCCCTCCACGCTGACGAGGTTGAAAGCGATAGTCGAGCGCTCGAAATATCCGACGGGACGCATTGAACTTAGGGCTGGGCTGAGCTGAGGTGTCCAAGTGCAGCAGCGCTCAGCAATGCAGGAGCCGCCGCATGTGGCAACCGAGTGCCTGCCTTTGATTCGATGAGGCGACGGAGCGGTCACGGCATAGGTCGATGCATTGTTACATGTCGTTGCTGCTATGCAGGCGCAAGCACCAACCAATGTGTTGCGGTGCCAGTGGCCTGCAGAATTGCTTGCAGCAGCTGCAAGCACCAAACCAATAACCTTGGCCTCAATGCCCTCGCTTGCTTCTTCACCCGCCTCGCAGCTCACCTCACCTCACCTGTATACAGTTGGGTTCAGACAATATAATGTCCCCAACCAAGGCTCCTGACCTGTCTGCATACTTCGTTCGACGACAAAATGTCTAGTTTTTGCCCGTTTCGCCCTTTTCGCGTGCTTGATGGGGCCTTCAGATAACAACACAGGGCGAGATGGGGCATTCGGATAACAGGGAAGGTGCTGCCCCCACACTTCGCTCGCTCTCCGTCGCTCGGCCAAAGATGGCCAAGTTTTGCCCCTTTTTGCTCCCTTCTTGCCCCCTTTTGGCCTGTTTTTGGGCTGTTCTTTGCTAGATGGGGCTTTTGTATAGCAGGGACGGTGCTGCCTCTCGCTTCGCTCGATGTTCGCCACTCGCCGCTAGCTCGCGCAGCCAAAAATGGCCAGTTCTAGCTCGTTTTTGGGTCATTTTGGCCTGTTTTTGGGCTGTTCTTGTGTGTCGCCCCGACCGCCATGAGCGGAGCAAAATGTCAGTCGTCTCAGCACCCTGGAACCCCCCGGGTGGCACAGGGCTGGATGGGGCTTTCGTATAGCAGGGAAGGTGCTGCCTCTCGCTTCGCTCGCTCGCGCAGCCAAAAATGGCCAGTTTTGGCCCATTTTTGGGCTGTTTTGGCCTGTTTTTGGGCTGTTCTTGCGTAGCGCGGCGGCCGTCATGAGCGAAGCAAAATGTCAGCCATCTCAGCACCCTGGAACCCCCCAGGTGGCATAGGGCTAGATGGGGCTTTCGTATAGCAGGGACGGTGCTGCCTCTCGCTTCGCTCGCTGTCCGCCGCTCGCAGCTCGCTTGCACAGCCAAAAATGGCCAGTTTTGGCCCATTTTTGGGTCGTTTTGGCCAGTTTTTGGGCTGTTCTTCCGTGGCGCGGCGACCGTCGTGAGCGGAGCAAAATGTCAGCCATATAAGCACCCTAGAACCCCCCGGGTGACATAGGGCTGGATGGGGCTTTCGTATAGCAGGGACGGTGCTGCCTCTCGCTTCGCTCGCTGTCCGCCGCTCGCCGCTCGCTCGCACAGCCAAAAATGGCCAGTTTTGGCCCCTTTTTGGGCTGTTTTGGCCAGTTTTTGGGCTGTTCCAAAAATGGCGTGGCGACCGTCGTGAGCGGAGCAAAATGTCAGCCATCTTAGTACCCGGGAACCCCCCGGGTGGCACAGGGCTGGATGGGGCTTTCGTATAGCAAGGACGGTGCTGCCTCTCGTTTCACTCGCTGTCCACCGCTTGCCGCTCGCTGTCCGCCGCTTGCCGCTCACTCGCGCAGCCAAAAATGGACAGTTTTGGCCGGTTTTTGGGCTGTTTTGGCCAGTTTTTGGGCTATTCTTGCGTGGCGCGGCGACCGTCGTGAGCGGAGCAAAACGCAGCCATCTCAGCACCCTAGAACCCCCCAGGTGGCACAGGGCTGGATGGGGCTTTCGTATAGCAGAGACAGTGCTACCTCTCACTTCGCTCGCAGTCCGCCACTCGCCGCTCGCTCGCGCAGCCAAAAATGGCCAGTTTTGGCCCGTTTTTGGGCCGTTTTGGAGTGTTTTTGGCCTGTTCTTGCGTGGTGCGGCGACCGTCGTGAGCGGAGTAAAACGTCAGCCATCTCAGCAACCTGAAACCCCTCGGGTGGCATAGGGCTGGATGGGGCTTTCGTATAGCAGGGTCGGTGCTGCCTCTCGCTTCGCTCGTTGTCCGCCGCTCGCCGCTCGCTCGCGCAGCCAAAAATGGCCAGTTTTGGCCCGTTTTTGGGCCGTTTTGTCCTGTTTTTGGGTTGTTCTTGCGTGGCGCGGTGACCGTCATGAGCAGAGCAAATTGTCAGCCATCACAGCACCCTGGAACCCCCCGGGTGGCATAGGGCTGGATGGGGCTTTCGTATAGCAGGGACGGTGCTGCCTCTCGCTTCGCTCGCTGTCCGCCGCTCGCCGTTCGCTTGCGCAGCCAAAAATGGCCAGTTTTGGCCCGTTTTTGGGCCGTTTTGGCCAGTTTTTGGGCTGTTCTTCCGTGGCGGGGCGACCGTCGTGAGCGGAGCAAAATGTCGGCCATCTCAGCACCCTGGAACCCCCCGGGTGGCACAGGGCTGGATGGGGCTTTCAAATAGCAGGGACGATGCTGCCTCTCGCTTCACTCGCTGTCCGCCGCTCGCCGCTCGCTCGCACATCCAAAAATGGCCAGTTTTGGCCCGTTTTTGGGCCGTTTTGGCCAGTTTTTGGGCTGTCCTTCTGTGGCGCGGCGACCGTCGTGAGCAGAGCAAAATGTCAGCCATCTCAGCACCTTGGAACCCCCCGGGTGGCCATCTCAGCACCCTGGAACCCCCCGGGTGGCACAGGGCTTGATGGGGTTTTCGTATAGCAGGGACGGTGCTGCCTCTCTCTTCGCTCGCTGTCCGTCGCTCGCCGCTCGCTCGCACAGCCAAAAATGGCCACTTTTGGCCCGTTTTTAGGCTGTTTTGGCCAGTTTTTGGGCTGTTCCAAAAATGGCACGGCGACCGTCGTGAGCGGAGCAAAATGTCAGCCATCTCAGTACCCTGGAACCCCCTGGGTGGCACAGGGCTGGATGGGGCTTTCGTATAGCAGGGACGGTGCTGCCTCTCGCTTCGCTCGTTGTCCGCCGCTCGCCGCTCGCTCGCGCAGCCAAAAATGGCCAATTTTGGCCAGTTTTTTGGCTGTTTTGGCCTGTTTTTGGGCTGTTCTTGCATGGCACTGCGACCGTCATGAGCGGAGCAAAAACGATGCTAAGGATGTTTTCATTAATCAAGAACGAAAGTTGGGGGCTCGAAGACGATCAGATACCGTCCTAGTCTCAACCATAAACGATGCCGACCAGGGATCGGCGGATGTTGCTCTTAGGACTCCGTCGGCACCTTATGATAAATCAAAGTCTTTGGGTTCTGGTGGGAGTGTGGTCGCAAGGCTGAAACTTAAAGGAATTGATGGAAGGGCACCACCAGGAGTGGAGCCTGCGGCTTAATTTGACTCAACACGGGGAAACTTACCAGGTCCAGACACAGCAAGGATTGACAGACTGAGAGCTCTTTCTTGATTCTATGGGTGGTGGTGCATGGTCGTTCTTAGTTGGTGGAGCGATTTGTCTGGTTAATTCCGATAACGAACGAGACCTCAGCCTGCTAACTAGCTACGCGGAGGCATCCCTCCGCGGCCAGCTTCTTAGAGGGACTACGGCCATTTAGGCCACGAAAGTTTGAGGCAATAATAGGTCTGTGATGCCCTTAGAT
>NW_027021347.1:65000-117500 GCF_036884655.1 Musa acuminata AAA Group | reverse complement strand
TTTTGGCCTGTTCTTGCGTGGCGCGGCGACCGTCGTGAGCGGAGCAAAATGTCAGCCATCTCAGCACCTTGGAACCCCCCGGGTGGCACAGGGCTGGATGGGGCTTTCGTATAGCAGGGACGGTGCTGCCTCTCGCTTCGCTCATTGTCCGCCGCTCGCCGCTCGCTCGCGCAGCCAAAAATGGCCAGTTTTGGCCCGTTTTTCGGTCGTTTTGGCCTGTTTTTGGGCTGTTCTTGCGTGATGCGGCGACCATCGTGAGCGGAGCAAAATGTCAGCCATCTCAGCACCCTGGAACCCCCCGATTGGCATAGGGCTAGATGGGGCTTTCGTATAGCAAGGACGGTGCTGCCTCTCGCTTCGCTCGTTGTCCGTCGCTCGCCGCTCGCTCGCGCAGCCAAAAATTGCCAGTTTTGGCCCATTTTTGAGCTGTTTTGGCCTGTTTTCGGGCTGTTCTTGCATTTCGCGGTGATCGTCGTGAGCGGAGCAAAATGTCAGCTATCTCAGCACCCTGTAACCCCCCAGGTGGCATAGGGCTGGATGGGGCTTTCGTATAGCAGGGACGGTGCTGCCTCTCGCTTCGCTCGCTGTCCGCCGCTCGCCGCTCGCTCGCGCAGCCAAAAATGGCCAGTTTTGGCCTGTTTTTGGGCCGTTTTGGCTTGTTTTTGGGCTGTTCTTGCGTGGCGCGGCGACCGTCGTGAGCGGAGCAAAATGTCAGCCATCTCAGCACCCTGGAACCCCCCGGGTGGCATAGTGTCACGCCCCTAAAAATATCCATGATATTTAAATTTTTTTTTTCGCCACAACTAACCCAGGATCCAAACACACATTTGAGGTCACTAAGAAAACATTCAGATCAAAAATTTCACTTCTATAATCTATCAATTCATAACCCTATGCAATTCATAAACATAGCACACATCACTCGATAATTTATACAATCTGAACTCAACTCATCAAAATAAAAACCACAATATAAATCCACAAGTGGGGAAATCTATGCAGTCACCACAATCATCGATTTACCATAAGTTCATATCATTACACGAATTTAATTTAACATTCCAAAACCCTATACATGAGGGATCCTTTAACTTACACAAAATCCACAGGTTTAGATTCATAGTCACATTTCATTAGATGCAACGTAGCTTATACACAACTACATATATGCTAACAAAAGTTCTGCCCAACGTCTTCTAAACTTTCCACTGCCTCAGCCCATTCTTAACATTTAAGCAAGCGATACGCTATCCTGAAAAATTTATCAACAAATGGGGTGAGCATAAAGAGCTCAGCAAGTGACTAACATATCCATATCAAAATAGTACAATTTCCAAAGAGATGCAGTTTCAAACACAAAGCAGAATATACGATTTCGTATACATAATATCATTAGGAGCAGAATCATAATTGTCCTTTTTAATCATACATATTTGGTTCCTGACAGATGGGGCATAGAGTAATTGGAGCATATCAGAAACAAAGGAAACATATCGGAGCTTATCAATGGCATATAAAATGTTCCAAATCACATCAACGACATATGGAACATTACGAAGCAAAATCAGCAGTGAATGAAGCATTTCAGAGCATATCAAACTCATATGTCGTACAGAAGCTCAAACGTCGTCCTTGACGTTGCAATCATATCATAACTATCCAGAGCACGAACAGAAATAACTCACCAAAACTCTGGATGTCATATCAAACATATAGAGGGTGTAGTGGGATCTCAGTCAGAATGTGATTCATCCATTTCTGAATGACCACCTGACAAAAGTCTCCCACGTCTGGGAGCTCCATCCACCCACGTCTAGGTGAAGTCAAAGGGGGCCGGCAGAGCATCGCAGGCTCTAAGCAATATCCCACAAAGCGGGACCCCACAAAGCGGGCAAATAAGCGCATACCAGAATATCCCACAAAGCGGGACCCCACAAAGCGGGCAAATCAGCGCATACCCTTTACCATTTCTGGCAAAGGTCCAGACAATCCCACACACCAGAGTACAAGAAGGCAGTTTCAACAATAAGTAGCATATAACGGAAGCACACGCGGAGCAACCAAACGTACATGTGCCTTTTCAAAAGCAGTGTGATGCAAGGAACAAATCTCTCACAAAAGTATTCATTTTAGGAAGGAAATGAAAGCAAGAGTGTACAGGGATTCCAAACAATCATAATCAGCTCAATTCCAATAAGAAGATTAGGCGAATTCAAGTATCCAAAGGAAATGGAACAGAATACGCGAAATCGACCAAAGCTCGATTTCGGACAGAATTCCAGTGGCACATCAAACAAATATTTCAGAATAACAATTATGCTCCAATACCCATAAGAAGGCTATGGTCGAACCATATATCAATCTATATTCGGATGGAACAGATTTCATATGAAACAGGGCTCCCAACACAGAGTTACCTCTGATTTGGTAACACAAGGTCAAAATCACAATCACTGTTTTGCAGAATTTATAAGGTCGGATTCAACAGACGATAGGGTGGGCAATTGAACTCCAAAATTTTCAAACTATATGTCAAAAGAGAGAATTTCAAGTCTAGTTTCAAATAAAATCAGTTTGGTACAAACCAGAATTTTCAACAGGGAGTTATAGGCGTTTTAGTATCGAAAGGTCAGAAATCTTGAACTCTGTTTTACAGCGTCTATAGGCTCTTTTGAAACAAATTTTTGGGTAAGTATTCGGTGTCCAAAATCTACAAAATCGGTGTCAAAAGAAATATATACGAGTCTAATTTCAAACAAAAATAGTTCCTGCCTGAATCCTCATTCTGTACTAAAACTTATAGCTGAAACAGTGCTTAGGGGTCAGTTTACCGAAAAAAAACTTTCAGAATCCATGGTTTTATGTCCAAGGAGAGACATATCAGTTTCTAAATAGAAATCTTCCAATTTATTTTGAATCAACATAAAAACAGAGTCTAATACTGCTGTATGATGGGGTTAGAACACTTGCCTTTGGAAATTTTGACCCGAAATGACAAGATTAAAGCAAGAACCCTAAAAGCCCCAATTTTCTTTCTCTTCTTCTTCTTCTTCTTCTTCTTCTTCTTCTTCTTCTTCTTTCTTTCTTTCTTTCCCTGATCACCCACGAGCTGCCTCCTCTGCTTCCTTAAGAACGAAGGCAGAGAGGCTTAAGCGGTGGAATTTGTCATTTGGTGTATTTTGCAGTTTAGTCCTTGTTTTTATCATATTCACGATTAGGTCCTTAGGGTTTACATATAGGTCCTCAGATTCTTTCTTTTCTCTTTTTTTTTTTGAACAGATCTCCCAAATCTTACAAATAAGTTACCTCTGATTCATACTCTATTTCTTTTGTCAATTAAAATAGATGCTTACGTTATCACCAGAAATTTATACGAACATTCGGAAATACGAACATTCGGAAATGAGGGGTGTTACACTCTCCCCCCCTTAAAAGAAAAATTTAGTCCTCTAAATTTATCGTACCTCTATTCGATGAAAAGACGAGGATACACCTTTTTCATTTCCTCTTCTAGCTCCCAAGTTGTCTCTTCTCCAGAATGATGTCTCCAATTTACTTGAACCAGTGGGATGACCCGATTCCTTAGGACTTTTTCTTTCTTATCAATAATCTGAATCGGCTCTTCCACATAGGATAAATCTTTATCGAACTCCACCAGCTCATACTTAATGATGTGAGAAGGGTCATACATATACTTTCTAATCATCGAGACATGAAATATATCATGGACATGGCTCAATGCTAGTGGTAAGGCAATCCTGTAAGTGACAGAACCAACCCTCTCAAGAACCTCAAAAGGTCCAATAAATCTTGGGCTTAACTTTCCTTTCTTCCCAAACCTTATAATGCCTTTGGAAGGGGAGACTTTTAAGAATACAAAATCTCCGATTTCAAACTCAATATCTCGTCTCCTATTATCGACATAACTCTTTTGACGACTTTGAGCAGCTTTTAACCTTTTCCTTATAACTTGAATTTTCTCGGTAGTTTCTTGTACCTGGTCCGGTGCTAACAACTTTCTGTCCCCAACCTCCTCCCAACATATAGGTGTTATGCACTTTCGCCCATATAAAGCTTCATAAGGAGCCATCTGAATACTTGAATGATAACTATTGTTATACGTGAACTCAACAAGTGAAATATTCTTATCCCATTCACTTTTCCAATCCATAACATAGGCTCTAAGCAAATCCTCAAGTGTTTGAATTGTTCTTTCTGGCTGACCATCGGTCTGAGGATGATATGCAGTGCTAAACTTAACTTTAGTGCCCATAGATTCCTGTAATCTTCTCCAGAATCTAGAGAGAAATCTGGAGTCTCTATCAGAGATGATCTCCTTTGGAATACCATGAAGTCTTACTATTTCATTAACATATAAATCTGCAAGTCTATCAAGTGAATAAGTCATATTAATCGAAAGGAAATGTGCAGATTTTGTTAACCTATCAATGATAACCCAAATAGCATCATGCTTCCTCGAGGTTCTGGGTAGTCCTGAAACAAAATCCATAGTAATACATTCCCATTTCCATTCAGGTATAACTAAAGGTTGCAGCAACCCTCCAGGTCTTTGGTGTTCTACTTTGATTTGCTGACAAGTCAAACATTTTGAAACATACATTGCAATTTCCTTCTTCATACCTTCCCACCAATAATGACTTTGAAGATCTCTATACATCTTAGTGCTCCCAGGATGTATGGTGTACTTCGAAGTATGACTCTCCTTTAGGATTTGATTCTTGATATCCGGTTCATTTGGTACACATACTCTCTCCCCAAATCTCAATAGGCCATCCTTTGAAACTTGAAATTGTGGCTTCAATTCTTTTTCTACTTCATTCCTCAAGTAGATTAAATATGGATCTCGTAATTGTCCTTTCTTAATTTGTTGAATAAGATCAGATTGCACTTGAATGGAGGCCATCAATATCATCGAGTCTTGCTCTTTCCTCAAAGCTTTCAAATCAGAATTTTCTTCTAATAACTTCCATTGCTTCACGACCAGACTAGCCATAAAACTTGTAGATTTCCTACTAAGTGCATCAGCTACCACATTGGCCTTGCCCGGGTGATAACGGATGGCACAATCGTAATCCTTCAGAAGTTCTATCCATCTTCGCTGCCTCATGTTTAGCTCTTTCTGAGTGAAAATATATTTTAGACTCTTGTGATCAGTAAAGATTTCAAACTGTCGACCATACAAATAATGTCTCCAAATCTTTAGAGCAAAAATGATTGCTGCTAATTCCAAATCATGAGTTGGATAATTCAATTCATAACCCTTAAGTTGCCTAGAAGCATAAGCAATTACTCTCCCTTCCTGCATCAAAACACATCCCAAGCCCTTTCTTGAAGCATCAGTATAAACTACAAATCCCTCACTACCACTTGGAATAGTGAGAATAGGGGCACTAGTCAATCTTCTTTTTAACTCTTGAAAGCTTTGCTCACAATCATCGCCCCATACAAATTTCATATTTTTCTTAGTGAGTTTGGTGAGAGGTTGAGCAATTCGAGAAAATCCCTCCACAAATCTCCTGTAATAACCTGCCATGCCCAAGAAACTTCTAACCTCTGTTACATTTGTTGGTACTTCCCATTCAACTACAGCTTCTATTTTCCTTGGATCAACAGATATACCCTTCCCTGAAATCACATGGCCTAAGAAAGCAACTTCATTCAACCAAAATTCACATTTGCTGAACTTCGCATACAACTTCTTTTCTCTTAGTATGGACAACACATCACTCAAGTGTTCCTCATGCTCCTGGTTACTCTTTGAATACACCAATATGTCATCAATAAATACAATTACACAGATATCCAAGAGCGGTTGAAATATCCTATTCATTAGTTCCATAAAAGCTGTAGGGGCATTTGTCAAACCAAACGGCATCACCAAGAATTCATAATGACCATATCGAGTTCTGAAAGCTGTTTTTGAAATATCCTCCTCCTTGATCTTTAGCTGATAGTAACCTGACCTCAGGTCAATCTTAGAGAATACTTGTGCACCCTGCAGTTGATCAAACAAATCATCAATTCTAGGTATGGGATATTTGTTTTTGATGGTCACCTGATTCAACTGTCTATAATCAATACAAAGCCTCAATGTTCCATCCTTCTTCTTCACTAATAGTACCGGAGCACCCCATGGGGACACACTGGGTCGTATGAAACCCTTATCTAATAATTCTTGTATTTGCTTCTTTAATTCCTCTAGCTCGAGTGGTGCCATTCTGTAGGGAGGCTTAGATATTGGGGTTGTACTGGAGACCAGATCAATAGCAAATTCACCCTCTCTATCTAGAGGTAAACCAGGCAAGTCATCTGGGAATACATCAGGGAATTCTTTGACCACTGAAATTTCATCTAGGTGGGTTTCCTGGTTTGAATGCTCCTTTACACACACCATATAACAAAAACAACCTTTCTGCATAAGACGATAAGCTTGAAGTGCTGATATCAAGCAAGGAGGCAAATCATGCTTAATGCCCTCAAAGAAAAATATAGGCTGATCTGGTATGCAGAAAGTAATTATTTTCTTGTAACAATCAATACTGGCGTGATGAGAAGATAACCAATCCATGCCAAGTATAATATCAAAACCCTGGATCTCTAGGAGAATCAAATCAGCAAGGAGTTCGTGGTCTCCAATAGAGATCAAACAAGATGGGTAGACCAATTTTGTTGCCAATGAATCTCCAACAGCAGTTGTTACATATAACATATAATCTAGGGGTTTAGGTAGAATATCCAAGTGACAAGCAAAGTATTTTGAAACAAACGATAAGTTGGAGCCGGGATCAAACAAAACTTTTGCATTTCTTTTAGAAACATGAAGAATACCTTCCACCACTGATTTAGAAGCTCTAGAATCTTGTTCAGTGATAGCGTATACTCTAGCATGGGCTGAGGGTCTAGGAGACAGTGGCTCTTTTTTCCTGTTCAGTGGGCAATCTTTTATTTGATGACCTAGCTTTCCACAATTAAAACATGCTCCAGTCACCCGAAAACACCGACTTGTCTCATGATTTAACCCGCATTTTTCACATAACTGAGTCCTCCCCCATGGTTTCCTTTTCTCAAATCCAGATGTCTTAAACCTCTTGTTACTATCTTCGTATTCATTTTCTCTCATGCTTTTGCTAGTAAATTTGTCCCTTTGGTTCTTGCCAATGATTTCTTGAATTTCCTCCATGTCTCTTTCAATTTTCAAAGCTCTTTCTACCGTATCAGCATATGTTTGTAATTTTAAAGCTGACATTCGGCTTCTTATTGCCGGCCGTAATCCCCTTTCAAACCTTCTTGCCTTTCTAGATTCATCATCAGTCATATGTGTGGCAAACCTGGAGAGCTCAGTAAATTTAGATTCATACTTTGTAACCGTCATACTTCCCTGGATAAGATTCAAGAACTCCAATTCTTTTTGCTCTCTCATACATTCTGAAAAATATTTATCGTTAAACTTTTCTTGGAATAACTTCCATGTCATTGGCTCATGTTTGATTTCAGACATCCTCTTAATCATTCTCCACCAGTGTTCAGCTTCTCCCTCCAGCATAAAGGTGGCAAGAAAAACCTTTCGTTCATCAGAGTAATTTAAGGCATCAAATATTTTCTCTATCTGCATCATCCATCGTTCCGCCACCATTGGATCAGACTCACCACTGAAACTGGGAGGACTAAGCTTCTTAAACTGTCCAATTCCCAACCCCGTCTGGTTTGATGTCTCTGTCCCATCATTATTTCCTTGTTGGACAGGTTGTTGTTGTTGTTGCATCACTTGTGCCATAGTCTCCAAAGTCCGCATAATACCACTCAATTGATCAGCAGTAGATGCAACAGGAGAACCAGATGATCTCGTCATCCTCGCTTCCTAAAACATCAAAAGAACATTTTCTTTGATCAATCTCTAATGACAGTCAATAAACCTCAAATAAAGATAATATTCTTAGTGATTCTCAAATCATGCTCTGATACCACCACTGTCACGCCCCTAAAAATATCCATGATATTTAAATTTTTTTTTTCGCCACAACTAACCCAGGATCCAAACACACATTTGAGGTCACTAAGAAAACATTCAGATCAAAAATTTCACTTCTATAATCTATCAATTCATAACCCTGTGCAATTCATAAACATAGCACACATCACTCGATAATTTATACAATCTGAACTCAACTCATCAAAATAAAAACCACAATATAAATCCACAAGTGGGGAAATCTATGCAGTCACCACAATCATCGATTTACCATAAGTTCATATCATTACACGAATTTAATTTAACATTCCAAAACCCTATACATGAGGGATCCTTTAACTTACACAAAATCCACAGGTTTAGATTCATAGTCACATTTCATTAGATGCAACGTAGCTTATACACAACTACATATATGCTAACAAAAGTTCTGCCCAACGTCTTCTAAACTTTCCACTGCCTCAGCCCATTCTTAACATTTAAGCAAGCGATACGCTATCCTGAAAAATTTATCAACAAATGGGGTGAGCATAAAGAGCTCAGCAAGTGACTAACATATCCATATCAAAATAGTACAATTTCCAAAGAGATGCAATTTCAAACACAAAGCAGAATATACGATTTCGTATACATAATATCATTAGGAGCAGAATCATAATTGTCCTTTTTAATCATACATATTTGGTTCCTGACAGATGGGGCATAGAGTAATTGGAGCATATCAGAAACAAAGGAAACATATCGGAGCTTATCAATGGCATATAAAATGTTCCAAATCACATCAACGACATATGGAACATTACGAAGCAAAATCAGCAGTGAATGAAGCATTTCAGAGCATATCAAACTCATATGTCGTACAGAAGCTCAAACGTCGTCCTTGACATTGCAATCATATCATAACTATCCAGAGCACGAACAGAAATAACTCACCAAAACTCTGGATGTCATATCAAACATATAGAGGGTGTAGTGGGATCTCAGTTAGAATGTGATTCATCCATTTCTGAATGACCACCTGACAAAAGTCTCCCACGTTTGGGAGCTCCATCCACCCACGTCTAGGTGAAGTCAAAGGGGGCCGGCAGAGCATCGCAGGCTCTAAGCAATATCCCACAAAGCGGGACCCCACAAAGCGGGCAAATAAGCGCATACCAGAATATCCCACAAAGCGGGACCCCACAAAGCGGGCAAATAAGCGCATACCAGAATATCCCACAAAGCGGGACCCCACAAAGCGGGCAAATCAGCGCATACCCTTTACCATTTCTGGCAAAGGTCCAGACAATCCCACACACCAGAGTACAAGAAGGCAGTTTCAACAATAAGTAGCATATAACGGAAGCACACGCGGAGCAACCAAACGTACATGTGCCTTTTCAAAAGCAGTGTGATGCAAGGAATAAATCTCTCACAAAAGTATTCATTTTAGGAAGGAAATGAAAGCAAGAGTGTACAGGGATTCCAAACAATCATAATCAGCTCAATTCCAATAAGAAGATTAGGCGAATTCAAGTATCCAAAAGAAATGGAACAGAATACGCGAAATCGACCAAAGCTCGATTTCGGACAGAATTCCAGTGGCACATCAAACAAATATTTCAGAATAACAATTATGCTCCAATACCCATAAGAAGGCTATGGTCGAACCATATATCAATCTATATTCGGATGGAACAGATTTCATATGAAACAGGGCTCCCAACACAGAGTTACCTCTGATTTGGTAACACAAGGTCAAAATCACAATCACTGTTTTGCAGAATTTATAAGGTTGGATTCAACAGACGATAGGGTGGGCAATTGAACTCCAAAATTTTCAAACTATATGTCAAAAGAGAGAATTTCAAGTCTAGTTTCAAATAAAATCAGTTTGGTACAAACCAGAATTTTCAACAGGGAGTTATAGGCGTTTTAGTATCGAAAGGTCAGAAATCTTGAACTCTGTTTTACAGCGTCTATAGGCTCTTTTGAAACAAATTTTTGGGTAAGTATTCGGTGTCCAAAATCTACAAAATTGGTGTCAAAAGAAATATATACGAGTCTAATTTCAAACAAAAATAGTTCCTGCCTGAATCCTCATTCTGTACTAAAACTTATAGCTGAAACAGTGCTTAGGGGTCAGTTTACCGAAAAAAAACTTTCAGAATCCATGGTTTTATGTCCAAGGAGAGACATATCAGTTTCTAAATAGAAATCTTCCAATTTATTTTGAATCAACATAAAAACAGAGTCTAATACTGCTGTAGGATGGGGTTAGAACACTTGCCTTTGGAAATTTTGACCCGAAATGACAAGATTAAAGCAAGAACCCTAAAAGCCCCAATTTTCTTTCTCTTCTTCTTCTTCTTCTTCTTCTTCTTCTTCTTCTTCTTTCTTTCTTTCTTTCTTTCCCTGATCACCCACGAGCTGCCTCCTCTGCTTCCTTAAGAACGAAGGCAGAGAGGCTTAAGCGGCGGAATTTGTCATTTGGTGCATTTTGCAGTTTAGTCCTTGTTTTTATCATATTCACGATTAGGTCCTTAGGGTTTACATATAGGTCCTCAGATTCTTTCTTTTCTCTTTTTTTTTTTGAACAGATCTCCCAAATCTTACAAATAAGTTACCTCTGATTCATACTCTATTTCTTTTGTCAATTAAAATAGATGCTTACGTTATCACCAGAAATTTATACGAACATTCGGAAATACGAACATTCGGAAATGAGGGGTGTTACACATAGGGCAGGATGGGGCTTTCGTATAGCAGGGACGATGCTGCCTCTCGCTTCGCTCGCTGTCCACCGCTCGCCGCTCGCTCGCGCAGCCAAAAATGGCCAGTTTTGGCCCATTTTTGGGTTGTTTTGGCCTGTTTTTGGGCTGTTCTTGCGATGCGCGGTGACCTTCGTGAGCGGAGCAAAATGTCAATCATCTCAGCACCCTGGAACCCCCCGGGCGGCACAGGGCTGGATGGGGCTTTCGTATAGCAGGGACGGTGCTGCCTCTCGCTTCGCTCGCTGTCCGCCGCTCGCCGCTCGCTCGCTCAGCCAAAAATGACCCGTTTTGGCCCCTTTTCGGCCGTTTTGGCATGTTTTTGGGCTGTTCTTGCGTGGCGCGGCGACCGTCGTGAGCAGAGCAAAATGTCAGCCATCTCAGCACCCTGGAACCCCCCGGGTTGTCACGGACAAACTTCTAAACAGGATGTTTGATGTAATGCTTCTGTATGTCCGTGTCTTTTGGCATGTTCATGCCTTGTACAGCATGTAGAGGGGCGGCCGAAGGCTTAATAGTCCCATTTTAGTTGGGTTGGTGGCCTCTTTAGGCTTGTAAATAAAGGTTGTGTCATATGGACACGTGCGAGAGATTTTCGGTCTATGATGGACCATTTTACCCTTTGTTGTGCAACTGTTCAGAGCTTGTAAAGTCTGTATGTAATTTGCATTGTCTATGAATTTTTTTCGGAGATGTTTGCTTGTGGATCCCGGTTGAGGCATTCTCTCTAACCCGTTCTCTCTTTTGTTGGTTCCAAGGGACAATGGGAGGCTTCGGGGAGGCTGACCTTTGCGGACGAACACGCAAGGGTGCCGCACGACTTAGGCAAAACCAGCTAAGTCCGTGACAGATGGTATCAGAGCAGGACAAGCACTCATAAAAACACTTAGCATGCAAACGTGGGGGACCTAGCGGGGCTGCGTTGAGGGCAGTCAGCACACGCGTGACCGTTTGGGGGAATACGAGCATAGAGATGTAGGGAAAAGGAGTCGCTCGAAAGAGCGGGCATCCGACATTGGCATTTAGAGGAATGGCCAACCCTTCGCGTAAGAGGCACTATGAGAACAGGCAAGCTTGGAAGAATGCGGAGCGCACAAAGGTTGGGATGGCTGAGTTTGAGCTACGGCTCAACGTTGACAACTATACTTGATGGTGCTCAAGGCAAGCGAGGCGCTTGGTAAAGAATGAGACCATCCAAGGTGGAATGAGTTGCTCAACGACCAAAAGAGTTATGCAAAGCTCACAGAGGTGAGGGGAATTATTAACTCGAAGAATTTGGTACTCATGCATGGGCATGTATGCGGACGATAGATTGTTCGTGGCCATCCCAAGGCGACAGAAACTCGGCGCCATGGAGCATTGAAACTTTCTCTTCGGCATGGGAAGGATACGTCCGTAGGAGGCTGAAGTATGCAACGAGTTCAGCATGTTGCTAGGCCTTGAGTGGTGCAGCGGGGGCTGTATTGACGTGGAGTAACAATCTAGCAAGTGCGTTTACAGGAGGCAGAACAATGCACAGTTTGTTCAGTAGATCGGAGTAGTCCAAGGGGATGGTGGTCTCCGAAACGAAGAGAGATGTGGCTCCAATGGGACAGTTATTGTAATATCCCTCAATTTTGAAAATTATAAATAAGGATTTATATGTAAATTTAAGGACCTATATGTAAATATAGAAATTTCAAGGACTAAACTGTTAAGTTACAAAAAGAAAAAAAAATAAAGAAACCCGAAAATTTCAGTTTTATCCCACCGCCTCCCACGCTCTCTAGCGGTGGGGCGTGGGGAGAAGAAGAAGAGAAGTTGAGGGAGAAGAGAAGAAAAGAAGAAGAAGAGGGAAAAGAAGAGAGGAGGAAGAAGAGGGAGAAGAGAAGAAAAGAAGAAGAAGAAGAATAGAGGGAAGATGGAGAGGAGAGAGAGAGAGAGGCAGCAGCTGCAGCTAGGGCTGCAGCACCTCTGTTTCCCACAGGTCGAAACAGAGGAGAGGATGTGTGGGGCGTTGGGGAGGAGAAGGGAAGAGGAAGAAGAAGAAGAAGAAGAAGAAGAAGAAGAAGAAGAAGAAGAAGAGAGGAGGATAGCTGTGGCAAGGCTGCAGCGAGGAGGTGTGTGGCGTTGGGGAGGAAAAGGGAAGAGGAGAAGAAGAGGGAAAAGAGAGGGAAGAGGGAGAGGAGCGAGAGGTGGCAGTAGCTAGGGCTGCAGCACCTCTGTTTCCTGCAGGTGGAAACAGAGGAGAGGTGTGGGGCGTTCGAAGAGGAGAAGAAGAAGAAGAGGAAGAGAAGAGGAAGAGGAAGCAGGAGAAGAGGTTGTGATACCTTTGTTTCCTGCATAGGAAATAGAGGAGAGGGTGTGTGTGACACCGGGGAGGAGGAGGGAAGAAGAAGAGGAGAAGAAGAAGAGAAGGGAAAGGGGCTGCGGCTGCTGCGATGGCAGCTGCAGTTGGAAGAGAAGAAGGAGAGGAAGATGAGCAGGGGAGGAAGAAGAGGCTATGGCCATGGCTGAGGCTGCGACTGCAGCAGTGCAGCTGGGAAAGAAGAGAAGGAAAGGAAGAATAAAAGAAAGGAAGAAGGGAAGGAGAGGAAGAAGAGAAGGGGCTGCGGCTGCGGCGATGGCAGCTGCAGTTGGAAGAGAAGGAGAGGAAGATGAGCAGGGGAGGAAGAAGAGGCTGTGGCCGTGGCTAAGGCTGCGATTGCAGCAGTGCAGCTGGGAAAGAAGAGAAGGAAAGGAAGAAGAAGAGAAAGGAAAAGGGAAGAAGAGAGGAAGAGGAGAAGGGGAGGCAGCTGTGGCAGTGGCAGCTGCAGCTGGAAGAGAAGGAGAGGAAATAGAGCTGGGGAGGAAGAAGAGGCTGCGGTTATGGTGGCTACGGCCATGGCTGCGACTGCGACTGCGGCAGTTAAAGCTGGGAAAGAAAGGTAATGAAAGGGGGAAAAAAGGGGTTGTGGACGGGATTGCGGCCGCAGTGGCAGAGACTGCGTATGCAGCAGCTGTGTCTGCGAAAGAAGGGGAGGAAGAAGGCAGTGCGGTGGAAGGGGTTGCGATTATGGCAGCGGCAGCGGCGGTGGCTGTGGCAGCTGCGTTTGGGGAAAAAAAAGAAGGAATGAGAGTAAGAGAGAGCAGGTGACTGTGCCTCGATGTTCGACACATGGTGTAGTTGCGAAGAAAGAAAGAAAACGAGAGCACAAAACGAAACAGAGAGAGGACACGGAGGAAAAGTAGAAGGATTTGGGCTGGCACCTTCTTTGGATCTTCGGATCGAAATCTTTGAAAGGCAAGTTTCCCGATCGTTTCTCCTGTAATTATGCAAGTGTTATGTTCCTTTCTTATTGCAAGTTTCCCGATCGTTTTTCCTATAATTGTGCAAGTGTTATGTTCCTTTCTTATTGCAAGTTTCCCGATCGTTTCTCCTGTTATTGTTCTAATCTTTCCTATTGCAAGTTTCCTGATCGTTTCTCCTATAATTGCTCTAATTTTTCTTATTGCAAGTATTATGATCTTCCTATTGCAAGTTTCCCGATCGTTTCTCCTGTTATTGTTCTAATCTTTCCTATTGCAAGTTTCCTGATCGTTTCTCCTATAATTGCTCTAATTTTTCTTATTGCAAGTATTACGATCTTCCTATTGCAAGTTTCCCGATCGTTTCTCCTATAATTATGCAAATGTTTCGATCCTTTCTATTGCAAATATTTCGATCTTTCTATTGCAAGTTTCCCAATCGTTTCTCCTATTATTGTTCTAATCTTTCCTATTGCAAGTTTCCCAATCGTTTCTCCTGTTATTGTTCTAATCTTTCCTATTGCAAGTTTCCCGATCGTTTCTCCTGTAATTGTTCTATTTTTTCTTATTGCAAGTGTTCTAATCCTTCCTATTGCAAGTGTTTTGATCCTTTCTATTGCAAATATTTTGATCCTTTCTATTGCAAGTTTCCCGATCATTTCTCCTGTAATTGTTCTATTTTTTCTTATTGCAAGTGTTCTAATCCTTCCTATTGCAAGTGTTTCGATCCTTTCTATTGTAAATATTTTGATCCTTTCTATTGCAAGTTTCCCGATCGTTTCTTCTGTTATTGTTCTAATCTTTCTTATTGCAAGTGTCTTGTGTTGAATCTCGGATTTTGATGATGAAATCAATTGATGGGTAGATTGATCTAATCCATATTATTGAGTTAAGTGTGCAAGATTAACTATGACAACCAGAAAACACAAAGCAAGAATACCGGAGTCAAGATCGATGGACATTTAAGAGTCCGAAGAATCGTCGGAGATGCTGCCGGAACCAACCGAGAAGAAATCGGGAACCTATCGGAATTTTCGGAAGTTCGCCGAAGAGATCATCGGAGGTTCACGGAGATCACCGAGAAGGCTCGGCTACTCGTTAAAGTCATCACAAGATCGGGAGCTGGATGGGAGTCCGTCGGAAGAAGTTCGTCGGAAAGCTCGCCGAAACAAGACTCGACGTTCGCGGTTGAAAGCTTGCTTAGGATGTGTTTTTATTATTTAGTTCACTTGTAATTAGGATTAGGATTAAGAGATAATCCTATATCCTGGTTAGGGGCCAACTGGGCCCAAAGTCAGATATGGTTTGGGCTAAAATTAAGCCAAACCAGTGAAATCGGAGAGCCAGGCGGTGGCACCGCCTGGCTGGGCGGTGGCACCGCCCAACACCCGAGAGCTGGGCGGTGACACCTCCTTGGCTGGGCGGTTGCACCGTCCAGCACCCGAGCGCTGGGCGATGGCACCGCTTGGCTGGGCGGTGGCACCTCCAGCACTGGGAACCCAAAGAGAATTCAAATTTTGGAGCCCAAAATTTGAATCCTCTTGAGGCCTATAAATACCCCTCAAATCTCAGCTGAGAGAACAACTTTTGAGCAGCAAGTAATTGAGAGAAAAGTCTTAGAAGAGTCTTTGCCTTTCTTGTTTTCATTTGCTAGTATTCACCTCCTTCTTTCTTGCTGAAAATCTGTAAGAGAGTGAACCGCTTGTAAAAGTTGTAAGAGGGGTATTCACCCTTCCCTTTCAAGAGATTTGCTAGTGGAAGGTGGGAGCCTCATCGAAGAGGGGCCTCGCAAGTGGATGTAGGTCACTTGACCGAACCACTTTAAAAACAGCGTAATCTCTAGTTTGCATTTCATTACTGCTATTTACATTACTGCAAACCCTCTTACTGCTTTATTTCCTCATTACATTTACTGCACAACTTTGCGAATATGCTTTTAAGTTAAGCACTTCCAATTCCGATTTCTTCTCGTACGAAAGATTTGTCTAAAACCGAAGTTTTAATCCGCTGCACTAATTCACCCCCCCTCTTAGTGCCGCTCCGAACCTAACAAGTGGTATCATAGCTAGGTTATCTCTCATATTTGGTTTAATACCCAAGAGGGATGGCTTACTCCGGCATGCAAGAGGGCCATTCTATTGCACGACCACCTTTATTTAATGGGTCGGATTACACATATTGGAAGAGTCGCATAAGGATCTTCCTCATTTCTATGGACTTTGAGCTTTGGTCTATTGTCGAGAATGGATTTCAAAAATCTTCTCTTCCGATGAGCGAATGGAATGAATCGGAGAAGAAGGTTTTTGCTTTAAATGCAAAGGCTATGAATGCCTTGTTTTGTGCATTAGACAAAAACGAATTTAATCGTGTTTCAATGTGTGATTCGGCTTTTGATATTTGGAGAACTCTTGAGGTCACTCATGAAGGCACTAGCCGAGTGAAAGAGTCCAAAATCAACATCCTTGTGCACTCTTATGAACTTTTCCGAATGAAACTAAGTGACTTCATCGGAGACATGTACACCCGGTTTACGGATGTCATCAATGGACTCAAAGCTCTTGGTAAAGATTTTACTAACTTTGAACTAGTAATTAAAATCTTAAGATCCCTCCCTAAAAGTTGAGATCCAAAAGTTACGGCCATTCAAGAGGCCAAAAACCTTAAAGCATTCCCTCTTGAAGAGCTCATTGGGTCTCTAATGACCTACGAAATGACATGTCAAGCTCATGACGAGCTCGAGAACCCCCTTCCAAAGAACAGGAAGGATATGGCACTCAAATCACAAGAAGACCACTTGAAAGGAACATCAAGTGATGAGGACAGTGACAATGACATTGCACTTTTGACTCAAAAATTTAAAAAATATTTAAGAAAGAACAAATTTAAAAATAATATAAAAAATAAATTTGAACAAAAGAAGGACCAAGTGATTTGCTATGAATGCAAAAAACCGGGACACTACAAGAACGATTGTCCTCAAGCCAAAAAGAGGACATCAAAGAAGAAGGCGCTCAAGGCAACATGGGATGATTCAAGCGCGTCCGAAGAAGAAGAGTCCAACACCGAGCAAGTTGCTCATTACGCGCTAATGGCTTTAGGAGAAGAGGTATGTGATTTATTTAATGAAGATTTATCTTTTGAAGAACTCTCTATCGCTTTTCATGAATTATTTAATGAATGTAGAACTGTTAGCAAGAAGTTACGTATCTTAAAGAAAGAGCATGCTTTGCTACAAGATAAGTTTGATGGTCTTCAAACTCCTCCATGCTCTAAGTGTGAGCATTTAGAAGCAATAAAAAATGAAAATTTGCTTCTTAAGGAAACCTTAAACAAGTTTAAGGTTGGTAGCAAAGGATTAGATATGATCCTTGCACACAAGGGTCACATCGCAAATAGAAATGGAATTAGATTTGTAAAAGGATTACATCAAAATCCTACCACTTTCATAAAAGGACCTACATTACATGTTTCCTCCTATATGAAATGCAACTTCTATTGCAAATCCGGACATATTGCGTACAAATGTCCATTTAGGAAAATTAGTTCACAAAAATTAATATGGGTTCCTAAAGGAACTATAAAGGATTCAAAAATAAATAACAAGGTTAGTGGGTCAATTTTTGATGCACCCAAAATCAAATGGGTACCTAAAAATCATCCTCTTTTGTAGACAAACCCACAAGCTAGGAGCAAGAGATGGTATCTCGATAGTGGATGCTCAAGACATATGACTGGAGATCCATCTCATTTCTCTATGCTCACTAGCAAAGAAGAAGGGTACGTCACCTTCGGAGACAACAACAAAGGCAAAATCATTGGCAAGGGAACTATTGGTAACAAATTTAGTTTTTCCATTGATGATGTTTTACTAGTTGATGGATTGAAACATAATCTCTTGAGTATTAGTCAACTATGTGATAAAGGTTATATCGTTAGATTTGAATCAAATATGTGCATTATTGAAAAACCAAATCATAACATGACTATGATTGCTTTAAAGCAAAATAATGTCTATACCATCAATCTTGATGAACTAAGTAATGAAATGTGTTTCTCCGCCGTAAATGATGATGCTTGGCTTTGGCATAGGAGATTAGGCCATACAAGCATGAAAACAATATCTAAAATCTCATCTCAAGAATTAGTACGAAGGATTCCGAATATAAAGTTTATTAAGGATAAGGTATGCGATGCATGTCAACTAGGCAAACAAATAAAAACAAGCTTCAAACCAAAAAATCAAATTAGCACCACTAGACCGTTACAATTAATCCATTTGGACTTATTTGGACCAATTGATACAACAAGTCTAGGTGGAAGCAAATATGCTTTTGTGATTGTGGATGACTACTCTAGATACACTTGGACCTATTTCTTAGCTCACAAAAGTGATTGCTTCAAGTGCTTCTCTAAATTTTGTAAACTCACTCAAAACGAAAAAGGTTTCATAATTTCATCAATTTGGAGTGATCACGGTGGCGAATTTCAAAACCGTGACTTTCAAAATTTTTGTGAAGTTAATGGATACAATCACAACTTCTCCACTCCGAGGAATCCCCAACAAAATAGAGTAGTTGAAAGAAAAAATAGAAACCTACAAGAAATGGCAAGAACTATGTTAAATGAACATAGTTTACCTAAGTATTTTTGGGCCGAAGCCGTAAATACGGCTTGCTACATCATGAATAGAGTCCTATTAAGACCATCCTTATCAAAAACTCCCTATGAATTGTGGAATAACAAAAAACCAAATATTTCCTATTTTAAAGTTTTTGGTTGTAAATGCTTTATTTTGAATGAAAGAGATGTCTTAGGAAAATTTGATGCTAAATCCGATGAAGGCATCTTTCTTGGTTACTCTTCCGTTTTTAAGGCTTTTCGGGTTTTTAACAAAAGAACGTTAGTAATAGAAGAGTCTATTCATGTAGTTTTTAATGAAATTTCTAATTTAAAGAAAAATGATTTTGATGATGATCTTGGTTTTGATAATTTGAATTTAAATGAACCTCCTCCTCAAAATAGCAACTTGGATGCAACTTCTTCCGAAATTTCCTTACCTAAGGAATGGAAGTATATAGATGCTCATCCGAAGGAGCTAATTATAGGAGATACATCAAAAGGGGTTCAAACTCGTTCCTCTTTCAAGAATTTTTGTGCTAATGCCGCCTTCCTTTCTCAAATTGAACCTAAATGCATTGACGAGGCCATAAAAGATGATTTTTGGGTTATTGCAATGCAAGAGGAATTGAATCAATTTGAGAGGAATAAGGTATGGAAGCTTGTTCCTAGACCAAGTGACCACTTAGTCATAGGTACTAAGTGGGTCTTTAGAAACAAGCAAGACGAAAATGGTATCGTGGTTAGAAACAAGGCTAGATTAGTGGCCAAAGGTTTCAACCAAGAAGAAGGTATCGATTACGAAGAAACCTTCGCTCCCGTGGCTCGATTAGAAGCCATAAGGATGCTCCTTGCCTATGCTAGTAGTAATAATTTTAAACTATTTCAAATGGATGTCAAAAGTGCTTTCTTGAATGGTTTTATTTCCGAAGAAGTATATGTCGAACAACCTCCCGGATTTGAAAATTCTCTTCTTCCTAATCATGTATTCAAATTGACTAAGGCCCTCTATGGCTTGAAACAAGCTCCTAGAGCTTAGTATGAAAGGCTTAGTTCCTTTCTTATTTTAAATAATTTTACTAAAGGCAAGGTTGATACTACATTGTTTATTAAACATTTTAAAAATAATTTTCTTATTGTGCAAATTTATGTTGACGATATTATTTTTGGCTCTTCGGATGAATCACTATGTGAATCATTTGCCAAATGTATGAGTCTTGAATTTGAAATGAGTTTAATGGGTGAATTAACTTTCTTTTTGGGATTACAAATCAAACAACTTAGTGATGGTATATTTCTTAACCAATCTAAATATACATTAGAATTGTTAAAACGATTTAACATGGATAATTCAAAAGCAATAAACACCCCTATGAGCACTGCGACTAAGTTAAATATGGATGAAAATAGTGAAAATTTCGATCAAAAAACATATAGGGGAATGATAGGTAGTCTACTCTACCTCACCGCGACTAGACCGGATATTATGTTTAGTGTAGGACTTTGTGCTAGGTTTCAATCTAATCCTAAATTATCTCATCTTAAGAGTGTTAAAAGAATATTTAGGTATCTTAAAGGAACTCCAAATTTAGGATTGTGGTATCCAAAATCTGAAAAATTCGATCTAATAGCTTATGCAGATGCCGATTTTGGCGGATGCAGGATAGATAGAAAAAGTACATCCGGAACATGCCAATTTTTAGGACATGCACTTGTTTCTTGGACTTCCAAGAAACAAAATTCAGTTGTACTATCTACGGCGGAAGCCGAATACATTGCTGCAAGTGCATGTTGTGCACAAGTTGTTTGGATGAAAAATACATTAGAAGACTATGAAATTCACTTTAAAAACATTCCCATAAAATGTGATAATACTAGTGCCATATGTCTTACTAAAAATCCAATTCAGCACTCTAGAACTAAGCACATCGACGTTAGGCATCATTTCATACGCGATCATGTCCTTAACAATGATGTTGTTCTAGAATTCATTGACACAAAGCATCAATTAGCAGATATATTTACAAAAGCTTTGAACGAAGATCAATTTGAATTCATTAGAAGGGAATTAGGTATGTTAAATTGTCCCAAAGAATAAATGTGTTTGAATGGATTTTCCGTAAAGTTTTTCATTCTCTCTGATCAAGATTTAATGATTTTATGAATCTCGAAATTGATTTTGATGGCTTGATTATGAGTTTCAAGTTGACAATTTGAATGAGTTTGTATTCGAATTATGATCTTGACTTATTGGAGTTACTACTTGAATTTTTTAATCACGATCTCTTCCTTGTACACCTACAATTTTTGATTATAGAAAGAAGAGATTTGATAAAATGGATGAATGTTGAATTTTCCTTTATGATGAACTCGACATAAACATTTTAGCATACTTAATTTTGGATGATAAAATTTTTGTATGATCAATGTTATAATCACAAATTATGTGCTTCAAGTCTCATTCCCTTTTTGTTGATGACAAAGGGGGAGAAAAGTGATGACTTGTACCATTTTGATAGCATGACTTATATAAAAATTGATTGATCCTTGAGAATGTCTTATATGCCTTGCAAAATCCTTGAGAATATCATAAGATTGATTAATCATATTAAAAGCATGCCTTACATCTATATCATGAAATTCATGTTGAAAATCTTTATCTCCTATCGTAGTAAAAATCATCCCATATCATTTGACTTATGATTTTCATCGAAGTTTCGCATTTACTATTGCTTAATGAGAATAACGATAAGTTCTACGGTTAGAACTTATCAGTTTATGCTTGAATTCGATGGATGAAATTCAAGTGTTTTCATCTTCTCATAATATGGCATATAGATAGGGGGAGTTATGTTTAACTCCGTCATCAATTGATTGTCATCATCAAAAAGGGGGAGATTGTTGAATCTCGGATTTTGATGATGAAATCAATTGATGGGTAAATTGATCTAATCCATATTATTGAGTTAAGTGTGCAGGATTAACTACGACAACCAGAAAACACAAAGCAAGAATACCGGAGTCAAGATCGATGGACGTTTAAGAGTCCGAAGAATCGTCGGAGATGCTGCCGGAACCAACCGAGAAGAAATCGGGAACCTATCGGAATTTTCGGAAGTTCGCCGAAGAGATCGTCGGAGGTTCACGGAGATCACCGAGAAGGCTCGGCTACTCGTTAAAGTCATCACAAGATCGGGAGCTTGATGGGAGTCCGTCGGAAGAAGTTCGTCGGAAAGCTCGCCGAAACAAGACTCGACGTTCGCGGTTGAAAGCTTGCTTAGGATGTGTTTTTATTATTTAGTTCACTTGTAATTAGGATTAGGATTAAGAGATAATCCTATATCCTGGTTAGGGGCCAACTAGGCCCAAAGTCAGATATGGTTTGGGCTAAAATTAAGCCAAACCAGTGAAATCAGAGAGCCAGGCGGTGGCACCGCCTGGCTGGGCGGTGACACCTCCTTGGCTGGGCGGTTGCATCGTCCAACACCCGAGCGTTGGGCGGTGGCACCTCCAGCACCGGGAACCCAAAGAGAATTCAAATTTTGGAGCCCAAAATTTGAATCCTCTTGAGGCCTATAAATACCTCTCAAATCTCAGCTGAGAGAACAACTTTTGAGCAGCAAGTAATTGAGAGAAAAGTCTTAGAAGAGTCTTTGCCTTTCTTGTTTTCATTTGCTAGTGTTCACCTCCTTCTTTCTTGCTGAAAATCTATAAGAGAGTGAACCACTTGTAAAAGTTGTAAGAGGGGTATTCACCCTTCCCTTTCAAGAGATTTGCTAGTGGAAGGAGAGAGCCTCATCGAAGAGGGGCCTCGCAAGTGGATGTAGGTCACTTGACCGAACCACTTTAAAAATAGCGTAATCTCTAGTTTGCATTTCATTACTGCTATTTACATTACTGCAAACCCTCTTACTGCTTTATTTCCTCATTACATTTACTGCACAACTTTGCGAATATGCTTTTAAGTTAAGCACTTCCAATTCCGATTTCTTCTCGTACGAAAGATTTGTCTAAAACCGAAGTTTTAATCCGCTGCACTAATTCACCCCCCCTCTTAGTGCCGCTCCGAACCTAACATCTTGATCTTTCCTTACTACAATTTTATCTCTACATTTTCTTTGAATATGGGAAACATTGAATTGCTCTAGCCTTGTATTTGATATATCTCCTATTTAGACGTAACGATTCGAATCTGTGCAACTCATGAGATTCTGACCTTTCTACCTTTGTTATGGTTATAACTTCATGTATTGACCTCTAATTTGGACAAAACTTATTTGATCAGAATATAGACTCATAAACCTTTCTTTTGATAGCTTTCTTGAGTATATTGGAGCACGATTGATAGTTTGAATCATTTGTTCAATGTGCCTCTTGAATTCTACTAGAAATCGAGCTTTGGTCGATTTCACATATTCTGGTTTCATTCCTTTGGAAATTAATTTGTATCGTAATGTTTCATAAAGGCACATGTACATTTCGTTGTTCCGCATGTGCTTCCGATATGTCTCAATTTATTGTTCACAATACCTTTTTGTACTCTGGTGTTTGTGGGATTATTTGGACCTTTGCCAGAAATGGTAAAGGGTATGTGCTTAGAGCCCGCGATGCTCTAGATTATGTTTGGTGGTCATTCAGAAATGAATAGACTATATTATGTTTAGAATCCCACTTCACCTTCTATCTGTTTGATATGAAATTCAGAGCCGACTTAGCACTTGGGTAGGGTGAGAGGGCTCGAGTAGGAAAGGGCTACCCGTAGATGGAGTCGAGAACTCATCACGGCGTGGAGCCACCACTGAGTTAAACCTCACATGCACTATGCTAGGGTACGACGTCTGAGCTTCTATTTCGTATTCGTTCTTTGATATGCTTCGAAATGGTCCATATGCCATTGATATGTTCCGAAATGTTTCATTTGTCATTGATATGCTCCGAAACATTTCATACGCCTTTGATATGCTCCGAAATGTTTCATTTGTTATTATTACGCTTCGAAATGTTCCATATGTCATTGATATGCTCCGGAACATTTCATACGCTATTGATATGCTCCAATTACTTTGTGCTCCATTTGCTATGAACTGATATATTCTGAAATGTCCTATTTGCCATTAATATGCTCCGGATCATCTCGTACGCTATTGATATGCTCCAATTACTCTATGCTCCATTTGTTATAAACCAAATATGTTATGAATGAAATGACATTTGCGATTCTGTATCTAATGAGATAATATCCTTGAATCTCTTGGATTCTGCCTTGCATTATGATATCTTACTTGTTTGAAACCGTTCCTTTTGTTCTGAATATGCTTTGTTACTTGCTGAGCTGTTTTTAGCTCACTCCGTTGTTATATAAATCTTTCAGGTCAGCTTGTCACTCTTTGAGATGTTTGAATTGGGCTGAGGCAGTGGAGAGCTATTCTGAATTATGTGCAAGTCTTATTGGTTATTATGTTATTGTTGTATAAGCATATTTTGGATGAAATGAAATGTTGTCGATGAATCGAAATGGATATATATACTGTGTAAAAGTGTTAGAAGATCTCTTTTATTTAGAATTTCAGAATGTTAAGTCTAATTTATGATGATATGAACTTGTGGTGAATAGTTGGAGTTCTGATTGTATAATTTATTTAGCTTGTGGATTTATAAATGTTGTTCATGTTTGTCAAGTTGGCTTGGGTTGCCATAAATGTGAATTATCGAGTGATGTGATATATGATTATCAATTGTACAGGTTTTATAGATGTGAATTTGATAGAATGTTTTTCAGTGTCCTCAAATGTTAGTTTGGATCCTGGATGGATTTGCGATGGAAATTTTAATATCATGGATATTTTTTTTAGGGGCGTGACAGAGGTGGTATCAGAGCATAATTTGAGGATCACTGAAATATTTGATTTGTTGACGTGCAAAATATATTGAGGTCTAGTGAATTATAGTGATTGGTGAAAATTTTCTTTGATGCATTTTAGGAATCTAGGATGATGAGGCAATTTGGTACTCCTATTTAAATTATTTCTAATTAATTAAGTGAGATGAAAGGGGTAATCGAGGATATTGAATCAGAGTGGCGCAGCAGAAGCATGGTGCACCTAATCTATTGGTGGCCGAAAAAATGGATGATGCGAATAGATAAGATATTTGATGTTCAAAATTGTTCCGATGATCAAACGATTTCTTTTGCCACCTTATATTGGAAGTAGAGGCTGATTATTAATGAGAATAATGAAAAGAATTTTTGTAGATCAATGGCATGAATGACAAGGACAAGTTTACTAATAAAAATATGATTAGAAATGAATCAGAAAGTGATAACAAGAGGGTCAAGACATTTGGATTTGAAAAGGAAGTCACTACAAAAGACTCAATCATGTGCGAATTATAAGTTAAATTATGAAATAAGTTTGTGTTTGTGGATGACTAGAGTCTATTTTGCTTATGGAAAGTTGGATCATAAAATAAAAGACTGCCCCTTGAACAAGAAGAAAGAGTCACTGTCTCTTAAATCATCAGCCCAAGTCAGAGTGTATGCTATCATTGAATATGATTCTAAAGCTTCTGAATTAGTAGTCGAATATATTATGCATGTTTATGAAAGAATGCAAATATTTGTTTGACCATGGGTCCTATCTACGATTTGATTCGTAATATTTTGCTTATCACGTGGGCATTCAATCTAGACCACTGCATTATGTGCTATATGTAAATATGATCATTGGAGATTCCTTGATAACGAACTTGAATCTGGTCCTCTTGTCTGATTTATATTAGAGAACTTGAACTTTTTGCTGATTTAGTTCTCCTAGAGATTTGGAGTTTTGATATTATACTGAGTATGAATTGGCTATCTTCCTATCATACCAATATGGATTGGTATATAACAAATGATCACTTTTTGTATATTTGATCAGTCGATCTTTTATTTTGAAAGTATTGGACATGATTTATCTCTTTGCCTAATGTATCCCAGAATGACTTGCTTGAATTACCTCCAAAACGTGACTTTGCTTTTGATTTGGTCTTTAGGACAATCCCAATATCTAAGCCTCTCTATAGAATGACATCATTTGAGTAAGTGGAATTAGAAAAGCAAGGACTATTAAATAAGATTTTATTTGGCTTAATATTTCATCATGGGTTGATCCGGTGTTAGTTAAAAAGATGGATGGAACATTGAGACTTTACATTAATTTTAGACAATTGAATCAGGTGACAAAAAAAAAAACGAGTATTTTCTGAAGTAACGACTTGCTTGATTTACTGTAGGGTGCACAAGTATTTTTAAAAATTGACTGAAGGTCGGGTTATCATCTATTGAGGATCAAGGAGGAGAATATTTCGGTCACTCTTGGATAATTGTGTCATTATATTGTATTGATGAAACTATTTAAGAGTAGGAGGAGGAAATAAAGATATCATAATCCTCATCTTTTTATCGATTGAGCTATGATCAATTTAAATGACTAAATTTTCTTTTAAGGAGGGGAGAGTGTAATATCCCTCAATTTTGAAAATTATTAATAAGGATTTATATGTAAATTGAAGGACCTATATGTAAATATAGAAATTTCAAGGATTAAACTGTTAAGTTACAAAAAGAAAAAAAAAATAAAGAAAACCGAAAATTTCGGTTTTATCCCACCGCCTCCCACGCTCTCTCTGTTTCTTCGAGGAGCGGTGGGGCGTGGGGAGAAGAAGAAGAGAAGTTGAGGGAGAAGAGAAGAAAAGAAGAAGAAGAGGGAAAAGAAGAGAGGAGGAAGAAGAGGGAGAAGAGAAGAAAAGAAGAAAAAGAAGAAGAATAGAGGGAAGATGGAGAGGAGAGAGAGAGAGGCAGGAGCTGCAGCTAGAGCTGCAGCACCTCTGTTTCCCGCAGGTGGAAACAGAGGAGAGGATGTGTGGGGCGTTGGGGAGGAGAAGGGAAGAAGAAGAAGAAGAAGAAGAAGAAGAAGAAGAAGAAGAAGAAGAAGACAGGAGGATAGCTGTGGCAAGGCTGCAGCGAGGAGGTGTGTGGCGTTGGGGAGGAAAAGGGAAGAGGAGAAGAAGAGAAGGAGAAGAAGAGGGAAAAGAGAGGGAAGAGGGAGAGGAGCGAGAGGTGGCAGCAGCTAGGGCTGCAGCACCTCTGTTTCCTACAGGTGGAAACAGAGGAGAGGTGTGGGGCGTTCGAAGAGGAGAAGAAGAAGAAGAGGAAGAGAAGAGGAAGAGGAAGCAGGAGAAGAGGTTGTGATACCTCTGTTTCCTGCAGAGGAAACAGAGGAGAGGGTGTGTGTGATGCCGGGGAGGAGGAGGGAAGAAGAAGAGGAGAAGAAGAAGAGAAGGGAAAGGGGCTGCGGCTGCTGCGAAGGCAGCTGCAGTTGGAAGAGAAGAAGGAGAGGAAGATGAGAAGGGGAGGAAGAAGAGGTTGTGGCCGTGGCTGAGGCTGCGACTGCAGCAGTGCAGCTGGGAAAGAAGAGAAGGAAAGGAAGAATAAAAGAAAGGAAGAAGGGAAGGAGAGGAAGAAGAGAAGGGGCTGTGGCTGCGGCGATGGCAGCTGCAGTTGGAAGAGAAGAAGGAGAGGAAGATGAGCAGGGGAGGAAGAAGAGGCTGTGGCCGTGGCTGAGGCTGCGACTAGCAGCTGGGAAAGAAGAGAAGGAAAGGAAGAAGAAGAGAAAGGAAAAGGGAAGAAGAGAGGAAGAGGAGAAGGGGAGGCAGCTGTGGCAGTGGCAGCTGCAGCTGGAAGAGAAGGAGAGGAAATAGAGCTGGGGAGGAAGAAGAGGTTGCGGTTGTGGTGGCTACGGCCATGGCTGCAACTGCGACTGCGGCAGTTGCAGCTGGGAAAGAAAGGTAATGAAAGGGGAAAAAAGGGGCTGCGGACGGGATTGTGGCCGCAGCGGCAGAGACTGCGTATGCAGCAGCTGTGTCTGCGAAAGAAGGGGAGGAAGAAGGCAGTGCGGTGGAAGGGGCTGCGATTATGGCAGCGGCAGCGGCGGTGCTATGGCAGCTGCGTTTGGGGAAAAAAAAGAAGGAATGAGAGTAAGAGAGAGCAGGTGACTGTGCCTTGATGTTCGACACGTGGTGTAGTTGCGAAGAAAGAAAGAAAACGAGAGCACAAAACGAAACAGAGAGAGGACACGGAGGAAAAGTAGAAGGATTTGGGCAGGCACCTTCTTTGGATCTTCGGATCGAAATTTTTGAAAGGCAAGTTTTCCGATCGTTTCTCCTGTAATTGTGCAAGTGTTATGTTCATTTCTTATTGCAAGTTTCCCAATCGTTTCTCCTGTAATTGTGCAAGTGTTATGTTCCTTTCTTATTGCAAGTTTCTCGATCGTTTCTCCTGTTATTGTTCTAATCTTTCCTATTGCAAGTTTCCTGATCGTTTCTCCTATAATTGCTCTAATTTTTCTTATTGCAAGTATTATGATCTTCCTATTGCAAGTTTCCCGATCGTTTCTCCTGTTATTGTTCTAATCTTTCCTATTGCAAGTTTCCTGATCGTTTCTCCTATAATTGCTCTAATTTTTCTTATTGCAAGTATTATGATCTTCCTATTGCAAGTTTCCCGATCGTTTCTCTTGTAATTATGCAAGTGTTTCGATCCTTTCTATTGCAAATATTTCGATCCTTTCTATTGCAAGTTTCCCAATCGTTTCTCCTGTTATTGTTCTAATCTTTCCTATTGCAAGTTTCCCAATCGTTTCTCCTGTTACTGTTCTAATCTTTCCTATTGCAAGTTTCCCGATCGTTTCTCCTGTAATTGTTCTATTTTTTCTTATTGCAAGTGTTCTAATCCTTCGTATTGCAAGTGTTTCGATCCTTTCTATTGCAAATATTTTGATCCTTTCTATTGCAAGTTTCCCGATCATTTCTCCTGTAATTGTTCTATTTTTTCTTATTGCAAGTGTTCTAATCCTTCCTATTGCAAGTGTTTCGATCCTTTCTATTGCAAATATTTTGATCTTTTCTATTGCAAGTTTCCCGATCGTTTCTTCTGTTATTGTTCTAATCTTTCTTATTGCAAGTGTCTTGATCTTTCCTTACTGCAATTTTATCTCTACATTTGCTTTGAATATGAGGAACATTGAATTACTCTAGCCTTGTATTTGATATATCTCCTGTTTAGACGTAACGATTCGAATCTGTGCAACTCATGAGATTCTGACCTTTCTACCTTTGTTATGGTTATAACTTCATGTATTGACCTATGATTTGGACAAAACTTATTTGATCAGAATATAGACTCATAAATCTTTCTTTTGATAGCTTTCTTGAGTATATTGGAGCACGATTGATAGTTTGAATCATTTGTTCAATGTGCCTCTTGAATTCTACTAGAAATCGAGCTTTGGTCAATTTCACATATTCTGGTTTCATTCCTTTGGAAATTAATTTGTATCGTAATGTTTCATAAAGGCACATGTACATTTCATTGTTCCGCATGTGCTTCCGATATGTCCCAATTTATTGTTCACAATATCCTTTTGTACTCTGGTGTTTGTGGGATTATTTGGACCTTTGCCAGAAATGGTAAAGGGTATGTGCTTAGAGCCCGCGATGCTCTAGATTATGTTTGGTGGTCATTCAGAAATGAATAGACTATATTATGTTTGGAATCCCACTTCACCTTCTATCTGTTTGATATGAAATTCAGAGCCGACTTAGCACTTGGGTAGGGTGAGAGGGCTCGAGTAGGAAAGGGCTACCCGTGGATGGAGTCAAGAACTCATCATGGCGTGGAGCCACCACTGAGTTAAACCTCACATGCACTATGCTAGGGTACGACGTCTGAGCTTCTATTTCGTATTCGTTCTTTGATATGCTTCGAAATGGTCCATATGTCATTGATATGTTCCGAAATGTTTCATTTGTCATTGATATGCTCCGAAACATTTCATACGCCTTTGATATGCTCCGAAATGTTTCATTTGTTATTATTACGCTTCGAAATATTCCATATGTCATTGATATGCTCCGGAACATTTCATACGCTATTGATATGCTCCAATTACTCTGTGCTCCATTTGCTATGAATTGATATATTCTGAAATGTCTTATTTGCCATTAATATGCTCCGGATCATCTCGTACGCTATTGATATGCTCCAATTACTCTATGCTCCATTTGTTATAAACCAAATATGTTATGAATGAAATGACATTTGCGATTCTGTATCTAATGAGATAATATCCTTGAATCTCTTGGATTCTGCCTTGCATTATGATATCTTACTTGTTTGAAACCATTCCTTTTGTTCTGAATATGCTTTGTTACTTGCTGAGCTGTTTTTAGCTCACTCCGTTGTTATATAAATCTTTCAGGTCAGCTTGTCACTCTTTGAGATGTTTGAATTGGGCTGAGGCAGTGGAGAGCTATTCTGAATTATGTGCAAGTCTTGTTGGTTATTATGTTATTGTTGTATAAGCATATTTTGTATGAAATGAAATGTTGTCGATGAATCAAAATGGATATACTGTGTAAAAGTGTTAGAAGATCTCTCTTATTTGGAATTTCAGAATGTTAAGTCTAATTTATGATGATATGAACTTATGGTGAATAGTTGGAGTTCTGATTGTATAATTTATTTAGCTTGTGGATTTATAAATGTTGTTCATGTTTGTCAAGTTGGCTTGGGTTGCCATAAATGTGAATTATCGAGTGATGTGATATATGATTATAAATTGTACAGGTTTTATAGATGTGAATTTGATAGAATGTTTTTCAGTGTCCTCAAATGTTAGTTTGGATCCTGGATGGTTTTGCGATGGAAATTTTAATATCATGGATATTTTTTTGAGGGGCATGACAGTTATCCAGGAGGGATAAGTCCCGGCTCTCCAAAGGGAGAATCATGTGGGATGGACCTCACATGTTGAGGAGGAGTACCTCGATAAACAACAACTCCACGAAGTTCAATGGACTGAGCAAGCGGCGAGGAGTTGTCGCATGATCTCGCTCGAGAGAATGCATTGGTGGATGCATTGCGAGATCAAGTGGGGGAGCGACCCAAAGCAACCCAAATGAAGGCACACTTGGAGTCGATATGGAGATCGGACTCAAGGGAGGGCTGACCCGTGGAATGGTGGGCGCGAGGGCCACCATCGACTCAATGCAAAAAAGAGGAGCGGAGCAACTTGGGTGTAACTTGGCGAAGTACCCAAGCCGTATGAAGGGAGCCAGCATAGAAGTTGGAACATGGAGTGGAGGCACAGTGTTTTCCTTAGACAGAGGTCAAGGACATGAACTCTTGCATAGGCAAGAGTAGAATCATTTTGTTCTATGGGTCCTTCATTCTGACGGAGCGGACTCATCTTGCATGGTGCCAAAGACGAAGGGAGCTTATGGGCACATGCACCTTATCTCAGAGGAGCAATAGATGGAGGAACTAAGGCGACTCAATTTGCGGAGGCAAAGTTGGGTTCAAAAGGCCTTAGCACGGGGCAAGAGGACACAGAGGCGGGTACTCTTGAAGAATATGCCACAGTGTTGCCATTCAAGTTGCCATGAAGGAAGCGGTGCGCAGCGGAGATTGTGCTGGTAGGGGTAGAGGTCCAGGATCTAGACAACGGTGCACAAATTACAGTGAAGTCAGTGGACTTTAGGAGCTACTAGGCGACGGACTGTCCTAGAGCGGTGCTTCATCTAGGTGTGACCCAAGAGTGGGTGGATGAAGGTCGATTGCCAAAGGAGCGAATAAAATCGAAGGTGGAAGAGACCCTACGATGTATTGGCAGAGGCCACACATGAAGGGTTCACAATTCGAGTTTATTCCACAAGGATTAGAATGCAATGGAAATGTCACCAGGAGGCGACATGGTGCAGCGGATCGCGGTGGAACAGTTCGTGGCAATGCGATACACATGATCTAGTCTCGTGAGGGATTAGATCATATGGACGTATGATTGAGAGCTACTGGGAGCTCCACTTCGGTGAACAACACGATGACAAGAAGGGCTATGGCTTCAAGGAGTGAAGGCCATGGTACCGCCGAGGCGGGTCTTCCGAGTGTGCATCGAATTTTGCATTGGATGAAAACCTTGGTCATCAGCATATGGGGGCTGGGTTCCACCAAGGGAAAAGTTCGATTGCAAGTACCAGTGAGTTCCATGGGAGGGACATGATCATGCATAGGTATAATCGAAGCAGCTGGAGAGTTGGACTGCTCCAGAGCTCATATTCGCTTAAGGGAGCTCGGCAAGTCAGAGGACAAGGTCGAGTAAGCTAACGTTGCTACCAAGGAAGCTAAGGAGAACAGAATCGGTGCAAACCCTACAACGTGATGGCGGAGGCCATGCATGGGAGTTGCAATCTGTCTTTCCATCGACTAAACGGACTGCTTGGAGAACACAAAGGTGTTGAAGCAGGGGGTCGAAAGGGGCGAGGAAGCGACGACAAGTCCAGAGGGACTTAGCTACCCAAAATCACCAAATGATAAGACCCTAAAGTCTTATCGTGGAAGAAAGATGAGAAAAGGGATGATAATAATATTCTTAGCTTTCCGGGTGGTCGAAGGTCGCTGGCCAGGGAAACAGCGACAACGGTGAAGAAAGAGTTGCCTTGTAGTGGTGGTGGGAAGAAGGGAAGCAAGGTTGCGGCGGGTTGCGCCAAGGATCGTTGCTCTGATACCAAATGATAAGACCCTAAAGTCTTATCGTCGCTCTGATACCAAATGATAAGACCCTAAAGTCTTATCGTAGTCTCTGATACAAAATGATAAGACCCTAAGGTCTTATCGTGGAAGAAATGAGAGAAAAGGGAATGATAATGATCACTTCGAGGGGATTGGCCCTCCTTGATCGCTTCGAGGGGATCGGCCCTCCTTGATCACTTCGAGGGGATCGGCCTCCTAGGGTTTGTCCAAAGACAATAGTATTTTTCATAGATTATTGAAAAGAAACAGTTACATCCCTATTTATAGAGTTCCACCCAAAGTCCATCAGGACTTGAACTCTAATAATAAATAAATATTAAATAAACCTCTACTTGACTCTAATTGAACCAAATCAACTCAATAAACAACTGGACTAAACAGACTCAATAAACATTATTCAAAAGCTCAGAAAAAGGGTCCTAACACCAGGCTCCCTTAAGCGAATATGAGCTCTGGAGCAGTCCAATTCTCCAGCTGCTTCGATCATACCTCTGCATGATCAAGTCCCTCCCATGGAACTCACTGGCACTTGCATTCGAACTTTTCCCTTGGTGGAACCCAGCCCCCATATGCTGATGACCAAGGTTTTCATCCGATGCAAAATTCGATACACGCCCGGAAGACCCGCCTCTGCGGTACCATGGCCTTCACTCCTTGAATCCGTAGCCCTTCTTGCCATCGTGTTGTTCACCGAAGTGGAGCTCCCAGTAGCTCCCGATCATACCTCCATATGATCTAGTCCCTCACGGGTCTAGGTCGTGTGTATCGCATTGCCCACGAACTGTTCCACCACGATCCGCTGCACCATGTCGCCTCCTGGTGACATCTCCATTGCATTATGATCCTTGTGGAATAAACTCGAATTGTGAACCCTCCATATGTGGCCTCTGCCAATACATCGCAGGGTCTCTTCCACCTTCGATTTTGTTTGCTCCTTTGGCAATCGACCTTCATCCACCCACTCTTGGGTGACACCTAGATGAAGCACCGCTCTAGGACAGTCCGTCGCCTAGTAGCTCCCGAAGTCCACCGACTTCACTGTAATTTGTGCACCATTGCCTGGATCCTGGGCCTCTGCCCCTACCAGCGCAATCTTCGCTGCTCACTGCTTCCTTCACGGCAACTTGAATGGCAACACAGTGGCATATTCTTCAAGAGTACCCGCCTCTGCGTCCTCTTGCCCCGTGCTAAGGCCTTCTGAACCCAACTTCGCCTCCGCAAATTGAGTCGCCTTAGTTCCTCCATCTATTGCTCCACCGAGATAAGGTGCATGTGCCCAGAAGCTCCCTTCGTCTTTGGCACCATGCAAGATGAGTCCACTCCGTCAGAATGAATGACCCATGGAACAACATGATCTTGCTCTTGCCTCTGCAAGAGTTCATGTCCTTGACCTCTGTCTAAGGAAAGCACTGTGCCTCTGCTCCATGTTCCAACTTCTCTGCTAGCTCCCTTCATGCGGCTTGGGTACTTCGCCAAGTTACACCCAAGTTGCTCCACTCCTCGTTTTCGCATTGAGTCGATGGTGGCCCTCGTGCCCACCATTCCACGGGTCAACCCTCCCTTGAGTCCGATCTCCACATCGACTCCAAGTGTGCCTTCATTTAAGTTGCTTTGGGTCGCTCCCCCACTTGATCTCGCAATGCATCCACCAATGCATTCTCTCGAGCGAGATCATGCAACGACTCCTCGCTGCTTGCTCTGTCCATTGAGCTTCGTGGAGTTGTTGTTTGTTGAGGTACCCCTCCTCAACTTAGGTCTGTCCCACATGATTCTCCCTCTGGAGAGCCGGGACTTATCCCTCCTGGATAACTGTCCCATTGGAGCAACATCTCTCTTCGTTTCGGAGACCACCATCCCCTTGGACTACTCTGATCTGCTGAACAAACTGTGCATTGTTCTGCCTCCTGCAAACGTACTTGCTAGATTGCGACTCCACGTCAATACAGCCCCCGCTGCACCACTCAAGGCCTAGCAACATGCTGAACTCGTTGCACACTTCAGCCTCCTACGGACGTATCCTTCCCATGCCGAAGAGAAAGTTTCAATGCTCCATGGCGCCGAGTTTCGGTCGCCTTGGGATGGCCACGAACATTCCATCGTCCGCATACAAGCCCATGCCTGAATACCAAATTCTTCGAGTTAGCAATTCCCCTCACCTCTGTGAGCTTTGCATAACTCTTTTGGTCGTTGAGCAACTCATTCCACCTTGGATGGTCTCATTCTTTACCAAGCGCCTCGCTTGCCTTGAGCACCATCAAGTATAGTTGTCAACGTTGAGCCGTAGGTCAAACTCAGCCATCCCAACCTTTGTGCGCTCCGCAATCTTCCAAGCTTGTCTGTTCTCATGGTGCCTCTTGCGCGAAGGGTTGGACATTCCTCTGAATGCCAATGTCAGATGCTCGCTCCTCTGAGCGACTCTTTTCCCTACATCTCCATACTCGTTTTCCCCGCAAACAGTCGCGCGTGTGCTGACTGCCCTCAACGCAGCCCCGCTAGGTCCCCCACGTTTGCATGCTTAGTGTTTCTTTGAGTGCTTGTCCCGCTCTGATACCATCTGTCACGGACTTAGCTGGTTTTGCCTAAGTCGTGTGGCACCCTTGTGTGTCCGTCCGCAAAGGTCAGCCTCCTCGAAGCCTCCCATTGTCCCTTAGGACCAACAAAAGAGAGAACGGGTTAGAGAGAACGCCTCAATCGGGATCCACAAGCAAACATCTCCGAAAAACACTTCATAGACAATGCAAATTACAAACAGACTTTACAAGCTCTGAACAGTTGCACGACAAAGGGTAAAATGGTCCATTACAGACCGAAGATCTCTCGCACGTGTCCACATGACACAACCTCTATTTACAAGCCTAAAGAGACCACCAACCCAACTAAAATGGGACTATTAAGCCTTCGGCCGCCCCTCTACATGCTGTACAAGGCATGAACATACCGAAAGACACGAACATACATAAGCATTACATCAAACATCTTGTTTCGAAGTTTGTCCGTGACAGAGCGGCGGACAGCGAGCGAAGCGAGAGGCAACACCATCCCTGCTATACGAAAGCCCCATCCAGCCCTGTGCCACCCGGGGGGTTCCAGGGTGGTGAGATGGCTGACATTTTGCTCCGCTCACGATGGTCGCCGTGCCACGCAAGAACAGCCCAAAAACAGGCCAAAACTGGCCATTTTTGGCTGAGCGAGCGAGCGACGAGCGGCGGACAGCGAGCGAAGCGTGAGGCAGCACCGTCCCGGCCATACGAAAGCCCCATCCAGCCCTGTGCCACCCGGAGGGGTCCAGGGTGCTGAGATGGCTGAAGTTTTGCTCCGCTCACGACGGTCGCCGCGCAACACAAGAACAGCCCAAAAACAGGCCAAAACGGGCCAATACTGGCCATTTTTGGCTACGCGAGCGAGCGGCGGACAGCGAACGAAGCGAGAGGCAACACCGACCCTGCTATACGAAAGCCCCATCCAGCCCTGTGCCACCCGGGGGGTTCCAGGGTGCTGAGATGGATGACATTTTGCTCCGCTCACGATGGTCGCCGCGCCACGAAAGAACAGCCCAAAAACGGGCCAAAACTGGCCATTTTTGGCTGCGCGAGCGAGCGGCGAGCGGCGGACAGCGAGCGGCGAGCGGCGAGCGGCGGACAGCGAGCGAAGCAAGAGGCAGCAGCGTCCCTGCTATATGAAAGCCTCATCCAGCCCTGTGCCACTCGGGGGGTTCCAGGGTGCGGAGATGGCTGACATTTTGCTCCGCTCACGACGGTCGCCGCGCCACGCAAGAACAGCCCAAAAACAGGCCAAAATAGCCCAAAAACAGGCCAAAACTGGCCATTTTTGGCTGAGCAAGCGAGCGAAGCGTGAGGCAGCACCGTCCCAGCTATACGAAAGCCCCATCCAGCCCTGTGCCACCCAGGGGGTTCCAGGGTGCTGAGATGGCTGACATTTTGCTCCGCTCACGACGGTCGCCGCGCCACGCAAGAACATAAATGCATCCCTTCCGAAAGTCAGGGTTTGTTGTACGTGTTAGCTCTAGAATTACTACGGTTATTCGAGTAGCACGTACCATCAAACAAACTATAACTGATTTAATGAGCCATTCGCAGTTTCACAGTCTGAAATAGTTCATACTTACACATGCATGGCTTAATCTTTGAGACAAGCATATGACTACTAGTAGGATCAACCAGGTAGCACGTCCTCTACGACACCAAGCCCAACATGCCGACCCATTACCACAAGGGAAAGGGGGGCAACGATGGGAAGGTCGTCATCCGTCGAAGGGCGACTAAGAAAGCCAACCGATCATGTGCCAAGAGTCTAAAGACCCATGGTACATTCTTATCCACTGCATCCAAGAGCACTCACGTGAACACTGGAGCCACTCGAGATGAGAGGTCTGAGACATGCCATCGTTCGAGGACACACAAGGTGCACGGACATCGACACTCCTCATTCATATAGGACATGAGAAGTGGATAAGCGAGGTAAACAATGTATATTTCCAAAGGAACTAGGTAGATTGTACAGGCAACACACGCATCTCCGTTCAAACAGAGTGCCATTGAAGAGACTTGCAGTGTCGGTGGTCAACTGCACAATAGCAGGGAGCCCATCGCGGCATACAAATCCATCACCGCTCACATACCGACACAGTCACCCCATCGGACAGCCCGTCGCCAACCACGAGTAACAAAGACTCAAGTGGCCGATCAAACAAGGCAATCGACAACAAGACACCACCGTGCACGAAGAAGTACAAAGCAAGGCATTTTTGGCCACACAAGGAAGAAGAAGATTTCAAGCGAAGCAAAAATGGCCCAGAAACAGGCCAAAACAGCCCAAAAACGGGCCAAAACTGGCCATTTTTGGCTGTGCGAGCGAGCGGCAAGCTGCATACAGCAAACGAAGCGAGACGAAGCACCGTCCCTGCTATACGAAAGCCCCATCCGTCCCTGCTATACGAAAGCCCCATCCGGCTATCTGGCATAGACGAAGGCTATGTTACTTTCGATAAGGAGAGTCCGAATCTTATCCTCCATTCGTGCCTCAAAGGCTTCAAATTTAGCATTGATTGCCTCCTCAGATGCCATAGTATATGACTCCAAATCTGTGATGTTAAGATCTCTCTTTTGTTGACGGGTTAAAGGCATGTATAGGTTTGATAGAAATCAGTGAAAGTTTGCTGCAGAATTGTGTTGTCTTGTAAGAGCAGAATTATCATCGAAGAAACAGTGGTTTCTCGACGAAATCTCCACAAAAAATTTGAGAGATTTGAGGAGGGAATTGACAGCAATATCTCAGTTTATATGACAGCAAGGATGTCCAATTTAATCAAGAAAATTTTGGCAGTAACAGCAAGAAAATTGGTGTAAGTTGCGATAGCAGAATTCTCGTCGAGAAATTTCAGCAACTTACGATGAAATTTGGAGCAATATAGGAATGAATTTTTTTTTTTTTGGATTTTCGAATAGGGATAACTAAATTGCAGCAGTAGTAAGGTAGGAAACCAGAACCTGTTGCAATTCACAGGGAGATCAAAGGATGATCTGCGGTGGTGGAGATGACGATGGAATTTGGCGATGATCTTTTAAGCAATTGTGGGAATTGCTTTGGACGGTTGTGGAGGGTTGATGGATGGCAGTGGAAGGGCAGCGAGATGCCAAGAACGCTGCTCTGATACCAGGTGTTAGAACCCTTGCAGATTCTAAACTTGGGGTTGATCTCTTTAGGGGATCGACCTCCTTGGAACTCTATAGGGGTTCTGCTAGGATCGAGAGCACTAAGAGGGGGGGGGGTGAATTAGTGCAGCGGAAATCTTTCAGCGATTAAAAACGAAAGCTGCATTCGTTTGATAAAGACTATTTTGATGCAAAAGCCGATTCTAAGAATACTTATGATTAAGTGTAGTTTATGTCTAAACACAGTTTGCGTCTAAGTGCAATTTACGCAGTTTGCATCTAAATGCAGTTTGCGTCTAAATGCAGATTGCGTCTAAGCGCAGTTTGCGTCTAAGCGCAGTTTGCGTCTAAGATCAGATTGCGTCTAAGCGTAGTGCAGTTTGCGTCTAAACGCAGTTTTACGTCTAAACACAGTTTTACGTCTAAACGTAGTTTTACGTCTAAATGCAGTTTGCGTCTAAACGCAGTTTTACGTCTAAACGTAGTTTTACGTCTAAACGCAGTTTGCGTCTAAACGCAGTTTGCGTCTAAACGCAGTTTTACGTCTAAACACAGTTTGTGCAGTTTACGTCTAAATGCAGTTTTAAAGGGATCTGAACTTAGAAACTTCGTTCATAAAAGCGCAGAAGACAGTTTTGCAGAATCAAAACGTAAACGTAAACTGTAATGTATGAAAACACGATTTACGTCTGAATGCAGATTCGGAAAGATCAGCACTTAGAAACTTGTTCGTAAAAGCGCAGAGAGCAGTAGCTATGTAGGAGGTTTGCAGTAATGATAAAGTGCTCAAAATAAAAGCAAACCAGAGATTTAGAGTGGTTCGGTCAGTCTTGACCTACTCCACTTTTGGCTTCCTCCACCGACGAGGTCACCGACGTCAACTAGAAGCCTTCCTTCAATAGGCGAAGGCCAACTACCCTCTTACAGATTCACTCCTTTTGACGGGCTTAGGAGACAACCCTTACAGAAGTTTTCTCTCCTCTCTTTACAACTCAAACTTAAAGAATAGAAAGAGGAGAACTAGCAGTTTTGAGCTCTAAGAAACACAGAAAGATAGCAAGATTTCGAGTGTGTGTTCTGTGCTTTCAGTGCTGAATGGGTGGGGTATTTATAGGCCCCAACCCAGTTCAAATTTGGAGCTCAAAACGATCAAATCCCGGAATTCCGGGATCAGGCGGTTGCACCTCCTGACTGGAGAGGTTGCACCGCCTGCCAGAGCTCGAGGACTGAGCCCAGGCGGTTGCACCTCCTGAGTCTGGCTCGGAGACTGAGCCCCAGGCGGTGCCACCTCTTGACTGAGGCAGTTGCACCTCTCTGCCAGAGCTCGAAGACCGAGCTCAGGTGGTGCCACCTCTCTGTCAGGGAGGTTGCACCGCCCAGTCTTGCTCGAAGACTGAGCTCAGGCGGTGCCACCTCCTGCCTGGGGCGGTTGCACCGCCCAGCTTCGCTGGGAGACCCTCTCCTGGGCGGTGCCACCTCCAACCCTAGCGGTGCCACCTCTTTCACTATTTCAGCTCACTTGGTTTGGCTCCAAACTTGGTCCAAACCAGTCCAAACTTGGGCCTAATTGGCCCCTACTTGGGTTATAGGATTAACACCTAATCCTAACCCTAATTAATGTGCTAACTATGATTTTAAAGACATTTTCTAAGCTATTACAAAGTCCGCAAGTCAAGACTTCTTCTGGCGAGCTTTCGGCAAACTTCCGGCGGTCTTCCGATGAACTCTCGGAAACCATTCTGCGGACTCCCGGCAAGCTCCTAGACTTCACGATTTGATCTTAGCGAGTTCCAACGAGCTTCTTCGGAAAGCTCCGATCTTTCTCGGCGAGCTCCGCGAACTTCCAACGAACCTTCCAGCGAGCTCCCGAAAATCCTTCGGCAAGCTCCCAACTCATTCTCGGCTAGTTCCGGTAGCATTCCCGATGAACCTTCGGACTTCCGTTGAACTCTCGAACTTGCAACAAATCCTTCGCGCTTGAATCCAACACTTTGTTTCGCTTTATGTCTTCATCGTTATCATAGTTAATCCTGCACAATTAAAGCAAAACTTCGATCGAGATAATTAATCCTAAGCAATTAACCAAGTTGTCAGGCATGTCATTGGTCCCTCGACACTTCGTCTGATTCTTCGGCGCATCGTCCTCTCCTGCGGCCTATTGCCCAATCGGCCAGTTGACTCCGCAACTCCGATATCCTTGGCACAATAACCGCTCTTCTTGGCCCGATGCCCGAGTCCACTGCCCGAAGCCTTCTGTCGATACGTCGACCGATCTACCGGCCCGACGTCCAATCTTCTGACATGTTCCTCCGGCACAACATGATTTTCCTGCTTTAATTATCTCATCCTGATCAAAGCATCCTACGTCACTCAAAACGCAGATTAAATCATAAACATATATCAAGTAGTTTCATCATCAAAATACGAGATTCAACAGGTTCCTCCCTCCAAGTTGCTGCTCAAAGGCTGCAGAAAAGATTCATCTATTGCTATGAAAAGAGGAGGAATACATGGCAATTTATAGGGCTTCTAAACCCTAACTCCTAATAGGACTCCTACTTAAAACTCTTACTTCTAACCAACTCCTAATAGGACTCCTACTCAAGACTCCTATTCCCCTACAACTCCTAATTCTTCTCTAAGAAAAAACCTCTTACATAAATGTCCCTCTCAATTAGGACTCTCCTAGCTAGAGTCCTAAAAGAATGTCCCTCTCAATTAGGACTCTCCTAGCTAGAGTCCTAACAGAATGCCCCTCTCAATTAGGACTCTCCTAGCTAGAGTCCTAACAGATGGCTGACATTTTGCTCCGCTCACGACGGTCGCCGCGCCACGCAAGAACAGCCCAAAAACAGGCCAAAACAGCCCAAAAACGGGCCAAAACTGGCCATTTTTTGCTGAGCGAGCGAGCGACAAGCGGCGGACAACGAGCGAAGCATGAGGCAGCACCGTCCCTGCTATACGAAAGCCCCATCCAGCCCTATGCCACCTGGGGGGTTCCAGGGTGCTGAGATGGCTAACATTTTGCTCCGCTCATGACGGTCACCGCGCCATGCAAGAACAGCCCAAAAACAGGCCAAAACAGCCCAAAAACGGGCCAAAACTGGCCATTTTTGGCTGCGCGACCGAGCGGCGAGCGGCGGACAGTGAGCGAAGCGAGAGGCAGCACCTTCCCTGCTATACGAAAGCCCCATCCAACCCTGTGCCACTCGAGGGGTTCCAGGGTGCTGAGATGGTTGACGTTTTACTCCGCCCATGGCGGTCACCGCGCCACACAAGAACAGCCCAAAAACAGGCCAAAATGGCCCAAAAACGGGCCAAAACTGGCCATTTTTGGCTGCGCAACTGAGCGACGAGCGGCGGACAGCGAGCGAAGCGAGAAGCAGCACCGTCCCTGCTATACGAAAGCCCCATCTAGCAAAGAACAGCCCAAAAGGATGCCAAAACGGGGCAAGAAGGGGCAAAAAGGGGGCAAAATTTGGCCATCTTTGGCCGAGCGGCAGAGAGCAAGCGAGCGAAGTGTGGGGGCAGGGCAGCACCTTCCCTGTTATCCGAATGCTCCATCTCGCCCTGTGTTGTTATCTGAAGGCCCCATCAAGCACGCAAAAAGGGCGTAACAGGACAAAACTAGACATTTTGTCGTTGAACGAAGTATGCAGACGGGTCAGGAGCCTTGGTTGGGGTCATTGTATTGTCTGAACCCAAACCCAACTGTATCCAGGTGAGGTGAGGTGACGTTTTGGTGAGGTGAGGTGAGCTGCGAGGCTAGTGAAGAAGCAAGCGAGGGCATTGAGGCCAAGGTTATTGGTTTGGTGCTTGTAGCTGCTGCAAGCAACAATGGTATGGTATGACGGTGGGGATTACAGACCGAAAATCTCTCGCACGTGTCCACATGACACAACCTTTATTTACAAGCCTAAAGAGGCCACAAACCCAACTAAAATGGGACTATTAAGCCTTCGGCCGCCCCTCTACATGTTGTACAAGGCATAAACATGCCAAAAGACACAGACATATATAAGCATTACATCAAACATCCTGTTTCGAAGTTTGTCCGTGAGATTCTCCCCTACTTATTCTTTCGACATCCTCGTTGAAGCCTTTCTTGACACTGCAACTCCTCGCCTTTGCTGAGTCTTCAATCTTCTACTCCAGCTACAATGCGCCTCTTGACACCCAGCTGCTCTCCGCTGCTATTTTTTTTTTTTTTTTGAGTAGTCAAACCTTTGATCTGCCATGCTGCTTCAACTCACCAATGACTCTGACTCTAGTGTGGGGTTGACTGAGTTGTGTTGATCTTTGTTGATTCCTGCGGATCCCCCAGATGAAGGAAAAGACCATCCTTACTGCGCTAGTTTCTCAAATTCCTCATGCTGCTTGAACTGGGTGGATGCTTGTTGGAGCTTTAACGAGCATCGTCTCGCAAACTTCTGATGTTTTGGGTCCTTCCTCCACAAAATTTGCTCATTGACTCTTCTTTCTCTTAGTTGTCACATCCAAGTAGGTTCTCATCACTTCCGCTTTCGATTGGCATTTCGTTGGATAATGAAGCGGACAATCTACTCTCAATAGCACTGATCACCGTTGGTGAGGATTTGACAACCATTATCTTCCATTATCTTCGAAGGGTCTTTGAACTTGTGCAGAGCTCCTCTGCTGGATAGGTAAGAGAATTGGGGTACTCGATTTCGCCCATTCTCTTAAGAGTTGAGAAGGCAAAGGTTACTTGACTTCGCCCGCCTCCTCGAGGTTGTACTCCATGCATCGAGCTGGTTACTAGCCTTTGCCTACTCTTTGCTCACACTTCTGAAGCACTTGAAGTGTTTGCACTCCTTGCGTTGAGTTAGTTACTGTGATTCACCTTCTCAATGCCATCGAACTTCTAGAATGCAGGAAGTTTTCACCCTAACTTGGAGTAATTCTCTCATAGGTTTGGTCGCCTCGGGATTGTACCGTCTTCTCCATCAACCCTACCACCTACTCCACTGAGTAGCAAAGGTACAGCACCACGTACTGCCTGCTTTGTTCCTTGGTTATGCACTCTTGCATGACCCGAAGTCCTTCACTTTTGGCTATCTTGATGAGAAGCTCCTTGACACCGGTCTTACGAAGTTCCTCGGCCTCTGCCCTTCAGCCTTGTCTCGGTACTTGGAGATTGCCTCTGCATGCTCCACCTCCTCGGCCCCTTTCACGACCAAGCGCTCTCCCTCCATGAGAGCAAGGGATCAATGACTTTCACGGAAGTCCCGCCTCTGCGGTACCATGGCACTGCCATGCCCATGGCCCTACTATCCGTCGCCTCGCATCTGCATCCCTTTTCTTCACGATCAATAGATATGTCTCCGTGGCACTCCTCTGAGTCCACCTCCATTCTAACTGATGCTTGATTTTGGGTAGTTAAGTCCCTCTAGACTCGTCGTCGCTTCCTTGCCCCGTGCTAAGGCCTTCTGAACCCAACTTCGCCTCCGCAAATTGAGTTTCCTTAGTTCCTCCATCAAATGCTCCTCCGAGATAAGGTGCATGTGCCTAGAAGCTCCCTTCGTCTTTGGCACCATGCAAGACGAGTCCACTCCGTTAGAATGAAGGACCCATGGAACAACATGATCCTACTCTTACCTCTGTAAGAGTTCATGTCCTTGACCTCTGTCTACGAAAAGCATAGTGCCTCTACTCCATGTTCCAACTTCTATGCTGGCTCCCTTCATGCGGCTTGAGTACTTCACCAAGTTACACCCAAGTTGTTCCGCTCCTCTTTTTGCATTGAGTCGATGGTGGCCCTCGTGCCCACCATTCCACGGGTCAGCCCTCTCTTGAGTCCGATCTCCACATCGACTTCAAGTGTGCCTTCATTTAAGTTGCTTTAGGCCGCTCCCCCACTTGATCTCGCAATGCATCCACCAATGCATTCTCTCAAGCGAGATCATATGATGACTCCTCACCGCTTGCTCAGTCCATTGAGCTTCGTGGAGTTGTTGTTTGTTGAGGTACTCCTCCTCAACTTATGATGTTCGTCCCATATGATTCTCCCTTTGGAGAGCCGGGACTTATCCCTCCTGGATAACTATCCCATTGGAGCAACATATCTCTTCGTTTTGGGGACCACCATCCCCTTAGACTACTCCGATCTGCTGAACAAACTATGCATTATTCTGCCTCCTGCAAACACACTTGCTAGATTGCGACTCCCCGTCAATACAGCCCCCGCTGCACCCCTCAAGGCCTAGCAACATGCTAAACTCGTTGCACACTTCAGCCTCCTACGGACGTATCCTTCACATGCCGAAGAGAAAGTTTCAATGCTCCATGGCGCCGAGTCTCGGTCGCCTTGGGATGGCCACGAACACTCCATCGTCCGCATACAAGCCCATGCATGAGTACCAAATTCTTCGAGTTAGCAATTCCCCTCACCTCTGTGAGCTTTGCATAACTCTTTGGTCGTTGAGCAACTCATTCCACCTTGCATGGTCTCATTCTTTACCAAGCGCCTCGCTTGCCTTGAGCACCATCAAGTATAGTTGTCAACGTTGAGCCGTAGCTCAAACTCAGCCATCCCAACCTTTGTGTGCTCCGCATTCTTCCAAGCTTGTCTGTTCTCGTGGTGCCTCTTGCGCGAAGGGTTGGCCATTCCTCTGAATGCCAATCTCAGATGCCCGCTCCTCTGAGCGACTCCTTTTCCCTACATCTCCATGCCTGTTTTCCCCCAAACGGTCGCGTGTGTGCTGACTGCCCTCAACACAGCCCCGCTAGGTCCCCCACGTTTGCATGCTAAGTGTTTCTATGAGTGCTTGTCCCGCTCTGATACCATCTGTCACTGACTTAGCTGGTTTTGCCTAAGTCGTGCGGCACCCTTGCGTGTCCGTCCGCAAAGGTCAGCCTCCCCGAAGCCTCCCATTTTCCCTTAGGACCAACAAAAGAGAGAACGGATTAGAGAGAATGCCTCAACCGGGATCCACAAACAAACATCTCCGAAAAACACTTCATAGACAATGCCAATTACAAACAGACTTTACAAGCTCTGAACAGTGGCACAACAAAGGGTAAAATGGTCTATTACAGACCGAAAATCTCTCGCACGTGTCCACATGACACAACCTTTATTTACAAGCCTAAAGAGGCCACCAAACCAACTAAAATGGGACTATTAAGCCTTTGGCCGCCCCTCTACATGCTGTACAAGGCATGAACATGCCAAAAGACACGGACATATATAAGCATTACATCAAATATCCTGTTTCGAAGTTTGTCCGTGACAACCGGGGGGTTCCAGGGTTCTGAGATGGTTGACATTTTGCTCCGCTCACGACGGTCACCGCGCCACGCAAGAACAGCCCAAAAACAGGCCAAAACAACCCAAAAACGTGCCAAAACTGGCCATTTTTGGCTGCGCGAGCGAGAGGCAAGCGACGGACAGCGAGCGAAGCGAGAGGCAGCACCGTCCTTGCTATATGAAAGCCACATCCAGCCCTGTGCCACCCGGGGGGTTCTAGGGTGCTGAGATGGCTGACATTTTGCTCCGCTCACGACGGTCGCCACGACATGTAAGAACAGGCCAAAACGGCCCAAAATGAGCCAAAACTGGCCATTTTTGGCTCCGCGAGCGAGCGACGAGCGGCAGACAACGAGCGAAGCGAGAGGCAGGACCGTCCCTGCTATATGAAAGCCCCGTCCAGCCCTGTGCCACCCGGGGGGTTCTAGGGTGCTGAGATGGATGACATTTTGCCCCGCTCATGACGGTTGCCGCGCCACGCAAGAACAGCCCAAAAACAGGCCAAAACGGCCCAAAAACGAGCCAAAACTAGCCATTTTTGGCTGCGCGAGCGAGCGGCGAGCGACGGACAGTGAGCGAAGTGAGAGGCAGCACCGTCCCTGCTATACGAAAGCCCCATCCAGCTCTGTGCCACCCGGGGGGTTCCAGGGTGCTGAGATGGCTGACGTTTTGCTCCGCTCACGAGGGTCGCCGCGCCACGCAAGAACAGGCCAAAACGGCCCAAAAATGGGTCAAAACTAGCAATTTTTGGCAGCGCGAGCGAGCGACGGACAGCAAGCGCAGCGAGAGGCAGCACCGTCCCTGCTATACAAATGCCCCATCCAGCCCTGTGCCACCCGGGGGGTTCCAGGGTGCTGAGATGGCTGACGTTTTGCTCCGCTCACGACGATCGTCGCGCCACGCAAGAACAGCCCAAAAACGGGCCAAAACTGGACATTTTTGGCTGCGCGAGTGAGCGGTGAGCGGCGGATAGCGAGCGAAGCGAGAGGCAGCACCGTCCCTGCTATACGAAAGCCCCATCCAGCCCTGTGCCACCCTGTCACGGACTTAGCTGGTTTTGCCTAAGTCGTGCGGCACCCTTGCGTGTCTGTCCGCAAAGGTCAGCCTCCCCGAAGCCTCTCATTGTCCCTTGGGACCAACAAAAGAAAGAACGGGTTAGAGAGAACGCCTCAATCGGGATCCACAAGCAAACATCTCCGAAAAACACTTTATAGACAATGCAAATCACAAACAGACTTTACAAGCTCTGAACAGTTGCACAACAAAGGGTAAAATGGTCCATTACCGATCGAAAATCTCTCGCACGTGTCCACATGACACAACCTTTATTTACAACCCTAAAGAGGCCACCAACCCAACTAAAATGGGACTAATAAGCCTTCGGCTGCCCCTCTACATGATGTACAAGGCATGAACATGCCAAAAGACACGGACATACATAAGCACTACATCAAACATCCTGTTTAGAAGTTTGTCCGTGACATTCTCCCCCACTTATTCCGTCGACGTCCTCATTAATGCCTTTATTGACACTATAACTCCTCGCCTTTGCTGAGTCTTCAATCTTCTGCTCCAGCTACAATGCGCCTCTTGACTCCCAACTGCTCTCCGCTGCTGTTTTTGAGTAGTCGAACCTTTGATCCGCCATGCTGCTTCAACTCACCAATGACTCTGACTCTGGTGTGGGGTTGGCTGAGTTGTGTTGATTTTTGTTGATTCCTGCGGATCCCCGAGATGAAGGAAAAGACCATCCTTACTGCGCCAGTTTCTCAAATTCCTCATGCTGCTTGAACTGGGTGGATGCTTGTTGGAGCTTTAACGAGCATCGTCTCGCAAACTTCTGAAGTTTTGGGTCCTTCCTCCACAAAATTTGCTCATTGACTCTTCTTTCACTTAGTTGTCACATCCAAGTAGGTTCGCATCACTTCCGCTTTCGATTGGCATTTCGTTGGGAAATGAAGCGGACAATCTACTCTCAGTAGCACTGATCACCGTTGGTGAGGATTTGACAACTATTGTCTTCCATTATCTTCGAAGGGTCTTTGAACTTGTGCAGAGCTCCTCTGGTGGATAGATAAGAGAATTGGGATACTCGGTTTCGCCCATTCTCTTAAGAGTTGAGAAGGCAAAGGTTACTTGACTTCGCCCGCCTCCTCGAGGTTGTACTCCATGCATCGAGTTGGTTACTGGCCTTCGCCTGCTCTTTGCTCACACTTCTGAAGCACTTGAAGTGTTTGCACTCCTTGCGTTGAGTTAGTTACTGTGATTCACCTTCTCAATGCCATCAAACTTCTGGAATGCAGGAAGTTTTCACCCCAACTTGGAGTAATTCTCTCATAGGTTTGGTCGCCTTTGGGATTGTACCGTCTTCTCCATCAACCCTGTCGCCTACTCCACTGAGTAGCAAAGGTACAGCACCGCGTACTGCCTGCTTCGTTCCTTGGTTATGCACTCTTGCATGATCCGAAGTCCTTCACTTTCGGCAATCTTGATGAGAAACTTGTAGACACCGGTCTTACGAAGTTTCTTGGCCTCTACCCTTCAGCCTTGTCTCGGTACTTGAAGATTGCCTCTGCATGCTCCACCTCCTCGGCCCCTTTCACGACCAAGCGCTCTCCCTCCATGAGAGCAAGGGATCAATGACTTTCACGGAACTCCCGCCTCTGCGGTACCATGGAGATGCCATGCCCATGGCCCTACTATCCGTCGCCTCGCATCTGCATCCCTTTTCTGCATGATCAGTAGATATGTCTCCGTGGCACTCCTCTGAGTCCACCTACATTCTAACTGATTATCACCCGGTAAGTCAGAGGACAAGGTCGAGTAAGCGAACATTGCTACCAAGAAAGCTAGGGAGAGCAGAATCGGTGCAAACCTTATAATGCGATGGCAGAGGCCATGCATGGGAGTTGCAGTCTATCTTTCCATCGACCAGAGGGAGCTGCTTGGAGAACACAGAGGTGTTGAAGCAGGGGGTCGAAAGGGGCGAGGAAGCGACGACGAGTCCAGAGGGACTTAGTGTTAGAACCCTTGCAGATTCTAACCTTGGAGTTGATCTCTTTAGGGGATCGGCCTCCTTGGAACTCTATAGGGGTTCCTCCCTCCAAGTTGCTGCTCAAAGGCTGCATAAAAGATTCATCTATTGCTTATCAAAAGAGAAGGAATACATGGCTATTTATAGGGCTTCTAAACCCTAACTCCTAATAGGACTCCTACTTAAGACTCTTACTTCTAATCAACTCCTAATATGACTCCTAGTCAAGACTCCTATTCCCTTACAACTCCTAATTCTTCTCTAAGAAAATACCTCCTACATGAATGCCCCTCTCAATTAGGACTCTCCTAGCTAGAGTCCTAACAGAATGTCCCTCTCAATTAGGACTCTCCTAGCTAGAGTCCTAACAGTTTTACATGGATGTCCCTCTCAATTAGGACTCTCCAAGCTAGAGTCCTAACAGACCCGCCCTCTTCAAATCAGCCTTGTCCTCGAGGCTGATGATTCATGAATTCTGGGAATTTGATCTTCAAGTCGTCATAGTTCTCCCAAGTGGCATCTTCTATTGGTAGGTTCGCCCACTGTATTAGAACTTCATTAGTGGGCCATCGTCGTCGAGTCACGATCCGTTGATCAATAATGGCACTTCGCTGGGTCTGGAGTTCTCTTTGGGTAGTCATATTTGGTAGGTGGCTTTGGGCTGTCTCTAAGCACCTATTTACAATTGTCTCGCCGTCGATTTGTGGGTGATATGCCATACTCCTTTTCAATTTAGTACCCTGTATATAGAATAACTTGGTCCAAAATCTACTCGTGAAGATGCAAGTAGAATTTATCATAAGCACAATGCGTCCCTTATAGTGTAATTCTTTTGAGTCCCAATTGTAATGAGCCACGGAGCTTGGTGCTTCCTCCAATTTTTTTATAATCTTACTAGTCTCTGAATCTTCCTGCCATTCCATCTCAATATCCTTAAGAAAGTTGCTGGTCGGAAGTGAAATGGCCGAAACTTCAGCTTGCTCGGGTAGCTGCGAAAGCGCATCTGCAAGAACATTCTCTTTCCCCTTTTTGTAAGTTATTTCATAATCAAATCTAAGAAGTTTTGTTACCCATTTTTGCTGCTCAGGGGATGATATCTTTCGCTCCAAAAAGTACTCGAGGCTTTTATGGTCGGTTTTAATTTGAAATCGTCGACCAATCAAGTAGGGTCTCCACCTCGTTGCTGCGCGCACAATGGCAAGCATCTCCTTATCATATGTTGACTTATTTTGATGGGAGGGAGATAATGTCTTGCTAGTGTATGTGAGTGGTTGACCATCTTGTATGAGAATGGCTCCAATTCTGACTCCAGATGTATCGGCCTCAATAATGAAGGGTTGGTTGAAATCTGGTAGTGTTAGCACCAGCGTCGTCGTCATGGCTGCCTTAAGTTTGTCGAAGGTAGCAGAGGCTCTGTCCAACCATTGGAAGACATCTTTTTCTAGTAAGGAAGTAAGTGGTGCACTGATCTTTCCATAGTTTTTCATGAACTTGCGGTAGTAGCCTGTTAAACCCAGAAAGCCATGTAGCAATTTTATGTTTCTCGAGGTCGGCCAGTTTTGCAATGCTCCAATTTTGAAGGGGTCCACTGCCACACCTTCCTCTGATATGATATGCCCAAGATATTCCACCTTTTGTTGAAGAAAGCAAAAATTCGTGGTTGTTGTGTGTTCAAAAGGTGGTTTTCTGTATGTCTTCTTCGCATGCTCGTATTTGATGATACCCGGATCAAAGGTCCAGCTTTGTAAAGATTTGTGCTCCCTTTCATCTAGCAATTCATCTACTATTGGAATAAAGTATTTGTCCTTGATGATTATGTCATTGAGAGCTCGGTAATCAACACATATTCGCCTTGTTCTGTCCTTCTTGCGTACAAGTAGCACCGGCGAAGAGTAGAGGTTGCAACTTGGCCGAATAACTCCTGTTTCGAGCATCTCTTTTATAATCCTTTCTATTTCATCCTTCTGGAGATGTGGATACTGATATGGCTGAGCATTTGCTGAAGATTTGCCTGGAAGAATCATTATACAATGATCATGCCGACGGGTAAGAGGTAGGTTGCGCGGTTCGTCAAATATATTTGAAAATTCAGCAAACAAAGAAAGTAGATTTGGATCTTCAAATTCTGTTGGCTCTCCCTTAGTTTGCTGCTCAAGTTGTACCAAAAAGCCGCTGCATGCTTTATGCAAAACCTTCTCCATTTGTTGTGTGTAAATCGTCGTTACGTCGCCCTCACGTTTCCCGTGCAGTATCACCTGTTTCTCCTTACTGTAAAATTTTATAATTAGTTGCATAAAATTCCAAGAAATATCACCTAATGTCATCAATCATTTAATTCTGAGTATGGCCTCATGATCATCAAGAGGGAGGAGGTAGAAATCTGTAATTATCTCTTGGTCCTGCAGCAATAGTTTCACTTGCGGGCACCTATGATCACACTTCAAAATCCGTTCGTTGGCGACCTTAACGACAAACCTGCTGCAATTCTCAATAGGTAAGTTCATATTGACAGCAACCTTACTATTTAGGAAGTTATTAGTGATGCCCGTGTCGATGAGAACAGTGATCGGTTGTTGTTTGAGAAGGCCTCCAACTTTCATCGTTTGCGGGTTTGAGTAGCCAGCTAGTGTATGTATCGTAACTTCGGTCGGTTGTGGCTCTTCTTCTACATCTTCTTCTTCATGTTCAAGGCTCTCTTTTGGATGTTCAATGACCTCTTCTTCTATCAGTTCAATCATAAGAAGTCCCCCTTTACTACAGCGATGCTCACGGCTCCACGGCTCGTCACAATGCCAACATAACCCCTTCGCATATCGCTCCCGAAGCTCTTCTCTTGTTAACCTCTTTGGTGTAGGGACTTTGTCGACAATAGGAAGGGCTAAGGGCTTCAATATTACTGGTTGAGTAGCGACCCTAGTCCTCCGAGCTTCATGGTTCAATTGCTCCTCTTGATGTCGTGCGAAAGAGATGGCTGCCATAAGCGTGTACGGTTGTCGCGCTTTAACTTCTCCTCGGATCTCCGGCTTCAAGCCCTCAATGAAGGTCCTCAATAGCTGTTTTTGAGACCAATCATGATTTTGATTAGATAACCTTTCAAACCTGGTTTGGTACTCCTGAATGGTGGAGGTTTGTCGGATCTTTGCTAGTTGTTCGTCAATATTCTCGTAATCGGTTGGTCTGAAGCGAATCAGCAGTTCTTCTTTGAATTGTCGCCATGAAAGGACTCCATAAGTATGTTCAAACTAGTCAAACCACTGAATAGCATCCCCTTTAAGATGTATAGCTGCAATTTTCACCATAGATACATCCGCGGTTTTGTGGTACCGAAAATATCGCTCCGCATGCGAAATCCAACCAATCGGGTCTCCTTCTTCCCATCTAGGGAAGTCCACTCTCATGCATGGATAGTTGGGGTTGGTCATAGAGCCTACCCTCCCTTGGAAGTCATCTCTTCGGGCTTGGTGTGATTTGGCAAAGCTCTCTCCTTGATATGATTTCTTCGGGCTTAGTGGTCGGCCCAATCTGAGTTCGGCAAAGAGTGTCCGAATCTTATCCTCCATTCGCGCCTCCAAGGCTTCGAATTTAGCATTGATTGCCTCCTTAGATGTCATAGTATATGGCCCCAAATCAATGATGTTAAGATCTCTCTTTTGCTGTTGGGTTAAAGGCATGTATAGGTTGAGAGAAGTGATGGTCGAAAGTGTTGGTGGATTGGTGGATGTAGGCTGCGGTTTAGGCTTATTTTGTGGCTGTTTTGGGTGCAGTTTGAGGGTGTGGTTTGGTAGAGTTTTAGGGCTGTGGATGAACGTTTTGGATCTGTTGTAGATGGTAGCAAAGGTTTGACAGAAATCCGTGGAAGTTGCAGCAAGTATGTGCTGTCTTGTAAGAGTAGAATTGTCGTCGAAGAAACAACGGTTTCTCGACGTAATTTCCACCAAAAACTTGAGAGAATTGAGGAGGGAATTGATAGCAAAATCACAGTTTATATGACAGCAAGGATATCTAATTTAATCAAGAAAATTTTGGCAGTATAACAGCAAGGAAATTGGTGCAAGTTGCAATTGCAGAATTATCGTCGAAAAATTTCAGCGGGCTACGATGAAAATTTGCAGCAACATAAAATCGTTTTTAGAGATGAATTTTTTAATAGATCAATCTTAGATGGAAGCCAAGATGATCTATGAAGTGTATAAGAAATTTCATTCAAAAAAGATTTCAAATAGATGGGTTAAGGCAACGATATGCAGCTGAAATTTTCTGCAGCATAGATTTT